>NC_090648.1:310780763-310878263 GCF_040937935.1 Hyperolius riggenbachi
ACCACTGTCCTAATCTAATGTCCCACATTGCTAAGTTCATGTAAATTTGTCTCCACCCGTGGCCACACCCGCATTCTGGTCCATGGCCACACCCATTTTTCGGCACAGCGCGCGTAGAACCCTCGTGTTTACTTCACCATTATTTTAAATTGGCATTTTGTGAAAAGTGCTGCCAATCTAATTATCCTATTTTTTCCGGGGGTAGGGGGGGCTGCGGCTCTAGCAAGAACCTTCGGCCCTCCACCATGGGGTCTGAAAAAAAAATGGCCCTCCATGCCCATGAAGTTGGACAGCACTGTTCTAGAGCAACAATTCTTATAGTCACATTCTCTATTTAAAGATATGTTTTATTTTTTTAAATCATACACTGTGTTTATTCTCTAAGCAGTGTTCCCAACCCTGTTCTCAAGGCCCACCAACAGTGCATGTTTTGTGGAAATCCACAGAGGTAGGTAATCGGCTCTGCTGACACACGAATTACCTCACCTGTGAATGTAGGTTGGTGTTCTGCAAAACATACTGTTGGTGGGCCTTGAGGACAGGGTTGGGGGAACTCTGCAAGTCTAGAGAAAGTACCAACAATAAGTGTTTGTATGTGTTACGGCCAGAACCCGAAGTTTGGCCACTTCTAGTTTTGGCTTGCCACTTTGGGTTCTGGGTGGCCAATGTGCGAAGTGGCCGCTGCGCTGCGGCCAATGTGAGGAATGGAATGATTCATGTAACATGCATGTATCTTCTGGCCGCAGCGCAGCGGGCAAATGTATCGCAACCTAGTTAATTTAATGAAATTAAGCCGGCGGCAATGACAGATGAAGCCGCCGGCTTTTGCTCTGCCTCTCTCTCCCCTCCCCCCCCCCCCCCCCCCCCACCCCGCCTCTCTCTCTCCTTTTCTTATTATGGGCAGCACTCGTGTCCCCCTCCAGAGTCGTTCGTCTCGCCAGGAAAGCAGAGCGGGGAGGCTGCAGACATTGCTTCTGCCAGCAAGACCGGCAGGCTTCCCTGCCGCGACGAACGACTCTGGAGGCGACTCCGCCGGCTGCCCATAATAAGAGAAGGAGAGAGAGGCAGAGAAAAAGCCGGCGGCTTCATCTGCTACATTGCCGCCGGCTTAATTTCATTAAAATAACTAAGTTGCGATACGTTTGGCCGGTGCGCTGGGGCCAGCAGATACATTCATGTTACATGAATCATTCCATTCCTCACATTGGCCGCAGCGCAGCGGCCACTTCGCACATTGGCCGGCCAGAACCCGAAGTGGCCGGCCAGAACTAAAAGTGGCCAAACTTCCGGTTCTGGCCGTAACATATATACAGGACTACTCTAAGAATATGGTTGTCTAGATGCCTATCTCGTAGCGTACATGGCGTTCTGGCGCCAGGGCTTTTCGGCGCGGGGTGAGCTGAATGACGCTCACCCTGCTGCCGCACAAATTCAGAGGGGGTGTTAAATACTATTCCCCCTCCGGATTGTAGCACCTCCTGAATTCGCCGGATCCCTGAATTACCCCAATGCACGGGGTGTGGACTATAGAATTACTGCTATAGCCGCGCCAAGCTTCAGCGCTGCGCGATCTCGCAGCAGGTACGAAAAGCCCTGCTTCGTATGTCTCTAACAGTTGCCAAGTAAATTATATCTATAATTCAGTTCAGTGACAATGAATGCTTTGTCAACCACTAGTCATGAACATGGATTATGCGTAGGTTTACTATATGATTGATAGGAATAAGCGCCTTTAACCAAGTTAAATACATGTGTAGTAACTGTATAACACTAATGCAGTAGTTCTATAACACTTTTCACATACATAATGGAGTAAAATATGTACACTCACCTAAAGCATTATTAAGAACACCATACTAATGCGGTGTTTGACCACCTTTTACCTTCAGAACTGCTTTAATTCTACGTGGCATTGATTCAACAAGGTGCTGAAAGCATTCTTTAGAAATGTTGGCCCATATTGATAGGATAGCATGGATAGCATCTTGCAGTTGGGCATTTGTGGGATGCACATCCAGGGCACGAAGCTCCCGTTCCATCACATCCCAAAGATGCTCTATTGGGTTGAGATCTGGTGCCTGTGGGGGCCATTTTAGTACTGTGAACTCATCGTCATGTTCAAGAAACCAATTTGAAATTATTAGAGCTTTGTGACATGGTGCATTATCCTGTTGGAAGTAGCCATCAGAGGATGGGTACATGGTGGTCGTGAAGGGATGGACATGGTCAGAAACAATGCTCAGGTAGCCAGTGGCATTTAAACAATGTCAAATTGGCATTAAGGGCTGTATATCAGACAAGGCGCCATTGATAAAAGGAACAGGGAAAAAAGACAGAATGAACTTCTAACACAAATCAGTATTTTGGAAAAGGCCCATAGAATCTCCCAAGATAATAATCTTAATAAACAACTTTTTATCTTGAGACAAGAGCTTCATAACCTCTTTCTTTATAAATATGAACAGAACCTTCAGAGAACAAATTCCATTAAATACTCCCAGAGCAACAAAGCCGGGAAATTTTTAGCTAGAATGATAAAATATAAACAATCCAGATCCTCAATCTCCGCAATAGTACACCCTTCTTCTCAAGAAACAGTAACCGACCCCAGACGCATAGCAAATGTCTTCAAAGATTACTATGCCTCCCTCTATAACCTAAAAAAAGATCCACAGACCCCTCAACCCACCCCACAAATCATAAATAGCTACCTGCACTCGGTTAAAGTTAACTCACTTTCCACAGAACAACTGGAAAGACTCAACGCCCAAATCACAGAGCAGGAAGTAGCCAAAATTATCAAAAACCTTAAACGTAATAAGGCCCCTGGCCCTGATGGCTTTCTTAATGAGTATTATATGACCTTCTCCAAAATACTAACTCCATCCCTAACCAAACTCTTTAATGCTTTTATGTCTGGCATTGCGATTCCAAAGGAATACCTTAAAGCAACGATCTCTATAATTCCGAAACCAGGGAAAGATCCACAACAAACAGGTAATTACAGACCGATATCTTTATTAAACATGGACTTAAAGGTCTATGCAAAACTGATAGCAAACCGATTAATGAATATCACTCCAACACTCCTAGATGCAGACCAAGTAGGTTTCACCAAGGGGAGACAGGCCTCAGATGGCACCAGACGCATGCTAGCAATCCTGAGAAGGATAGAGCTCTGTCGGACGCCTTCTCTCCTCCTAACTTTGGATGCGGAGAAGGCGTTCGACAGAGTTCACTGGGATTATCTACAAGCAGCTCTAATAAAATTTGGCTTTACAGGACCAATTTTGACAGCCATTATGGCACTATATACCGAACCCTCAGCAAAAGTGAATGCGGCAGGCTTCCTCTCAGATCAGTTTAATATTTCCAATGGCACCCGTCAAGGGTGTCCTCTATCCCCAATTATCTTCGTTCTCCTTATGGAAACTTTGGCTCATAGAATCAGAACCTCCCCTGAGATCAAAGGATGTACAATTAATAACACCAAACATGTCATCAGCCTTTTTGCGGATGATATAGCTATCATCATCACTGATACAATAAATTCCCTTCCGCACTTAACCAGTGAACTTCAAGCCTTCTCGGAAGCCTCATTTTATAAGCTTAACCAGCACAAATCTTACATTCTTGGTCTCAATCTCCCAATCCAGACAAAGCTCGAAATCACCAAAAGGTATAGATTTCCATGGGCAGACCAAACTGTACAATACCTAGGTATTAAACTGACAGCAAAAACAAAGGACCTACTAACACAGAACTATCTTCCCCTCCTTGCAAATATTAGAAAAGAATGCGCTAACTTAGAAAAATTTTATTTTTCATGGTCGGGAAAAATAGCCGCATACAAAATGTTTGTACTGCCCAAGGTTCTATATCTTTTCAGAACGCTCCCTCTCCCACTTTCCAAAGCATACCTAAAAGATCTCACAAGGATTGTGACGAACTTTGTCTGGGCAGGTCGTAAATCTAGAATCCCAAAAGCAATGGTTCACCTACCTAGGAAACTAGGAGGACTAGGCATACCAAACATGGAGACATATTACCACTCCTGCAATCTTGAGTACACATCCCCCTGGTGGTCTAACACAATACAGAAAAAATGGGTCTCCCTAGAACAAGACTTAATGCAAAAACCATTGAGAGACATCTTATGTGCAATGCTACTTCATTCTAAGCCACCTAAAACAGAATACACATCCATCCAAGCCACTCTACAGGCCTGGGAATATTTTTTGAAATATCCCCCCCCTAGCACACAAACTAGCATCCCCAGACTCCCGCTAACTTCCCTCGCACATCTCATAGAAGATCTGAACATAAAACCACTAACTACAGCAGGCATAACCCTCATTAACAATTTTTATAACCATAGGAAAATCAAAAAAATCCATGACATCCAACAGCAGTATCCACTATCCCCTATCGCATTGTTTACATGCCACAGAATACTCAACTATCTAAATAATAAACAAATAGCTCTTCCTGAACTACCAGACAAGATTCTAACTACACTTAATGCAAAACAACCCCAGAAAGGGGTTATATTATATGGTATACGGAACTAAGCAAATCCCAAATCTCTCCCTTGGATAGATTTGCTCAGAGCTGGTCTTTAGACCTACAAGCGCAAATTAGTACCGCTCAATTAACTCTAACAAATAGGAAGCTTTTGGAACTATCAAAATGCACCTCTCACTGGGAATGCTGGTTCAAGACTACCACAAGATGGTATCTAACCCCTAGAAAACTGGCAACATTTCAATCATACTCTACCCCGACATGCTGGAGATGCGCTTCATCAATAGGCACCCTAATCCATATGATCTGGGAATGCCCGACTATCCAGGCACTATGGTTGAAGTCAGAAAGGTACATACAACAACACTATGCTCCCACATTCTGCCTAACAAAACCTCTTGCAACATTACTCATAGGCACAGACTTGATTGAAAAATCAGTCAGACTTCCAATCTGCCATATAATATTAGCAACTAGACATGTAATTGTAACCAACTGGAAAAACACAGACCCCATCCCCTTCCAGATAATAATTTCTTTATTTAAGAATAACCTGACGATGGAAAGATATGTTCGAGCTAGATTATCCTCTTAGGACATCACTGAATAAAAAGAGATACGATAGCACTACTATATATGCACATACACACATGCTCAACCAATGTGAGTGGCCCTGTGTTATAGTTCTTTTTCTTGTTTTCCTTTTACCCTTTGTCCATACGCAGCTCAACACGTAGCATTAGTGTTTAGATTAATCTTAGTTTGAGCTTAAGATCCAACGTTAAATGGTTCTTCTAATGTTTAAAGTGCAACCTCAGAACATATAAACTCATAGACACACAGCTTATTACCTATGGCTTTAAATCTCAGAAGATAGATACTATTCTCCCTGCCCTCCCTCCTCTTTTAGGGAGACAACTATCCCTATTAATAAATAAACAAACCACATTAGAGGTTCCAGGGAAAAAAAAAAAATTCCACACCGCCCCCTCGAACCCCTATTATACAAATAAATTCTAACACACGGCATGTACACCTTTATATCTTAGGAGAAGGACTTGAAACTACATATCACTCCACGTGGAAGGTTGGTTTATCCTCTGCTCCTTCCACCCAGACAACACTGGAAGAGTATGTGCAGCTAGGCCCAACCCAATTTAGTTGGGGTAGTGGGTCATGCTCCACAATGCACGACCAGAATTAGTCTTCTCTCCACCCGCATTATAATTCCGTGATTATCTTTATAGGATCAAAACGAATAGGTGCTTCATAAGCTGTTATATTATACCGATGGATTGTATGTCTATGTATTTAATATCGACAATGCTGAATCTTACGCAACAGTTTGTTTACTTGTATCTTGATTCTGAAATAAAAAACATTATAATAAAAAAAAATTGGCATTAAGGGGCCTAAAGTGTGCCAAGAAAACATCCCCCACACCATTTCACCACCACCAGCCTGCACAGTGGTAACAAGACATGATTGATCCATGTTCTCATTCTGTTTACGCCAAATTCTGACTCTACCATTTGAATGTCTCAACAGAAATCGAGACTCATCAGACCAGGCAACATTTTTCTAGTCTTCAACTGTCCAATTATGGAGAGCTCGTGCAAATTGTAGCCTCTTTTTCCTATTTGTAGAGATGAGTGGTACCCGGTGGGGTCTTCTGCTATTGTAGTCCATCCGCCTCAAGGTTGTGCGTGTTGTGGCTTCACAAATTCTTTGCTGCGTACCTCGGTTGTAACAAATGGTTATTTCACTCAACGTTGCTCTTCTATCAGCTTGAATCAGTTGGCCCATTCTCCTCTGACCTCTAGCATCAACAAGGCATTTTCGCCCACAGGACTGCCACATACTGGATGTTTTTCCCTTTTCACACCATTCTTTGTAAACCCTAGAAATGGTTGTGCATGAAAATCCCAGTAACTGAGTAGATTGTGAAATACTCAGACCGGCCCATCTGGCACCAACAACCATGCCATGCTCAAAATTGCTTAAAGTGACACTGAAGCGAGAAAAAAAAAATGATATAGTGAATTGGTTGTGTACTATGAATAATTACTAGAAGATTAGCAGCAAAGAAAATATTCTCATACTTTTATTTTCAGGTATATAGTGTTTTTTCTAACATTGCATCATTCTATAATATGTGCAGATTACACAACACTCAGCATTCAAAATGAGTCTTTCATAGCAGTCCGTGAAGTAATGACCTCTCCTCTAGCAGAGGAAAAGTAAATAGTCCAGGAACAGTTGAGATAATAAAAGTCAGATAACAGCCCTCTCCATGACTAACTTAGTCGGAGAGCTTAATGGCTTGTTTGCATAGAGATAACAACTGGAGTTTCTCAACTCTTCCTGTACTGGAAACAATTACACTGATGTATCTGATCTTAATGTTTTATTTCTTAGCTGTGCTCCACATACAAATCATAATATCATTTTTTTTCGCTTCAGTGTCTCTTTAAATCTCCTTTCGTTCCCATTCTGGCATTCAGTTTGGAGTTCAGGAGATTGTCTTGACCAGGACCACACCATTAAATGCATTGAAGCAACTGCCATGTGATTGGTTGATTAGATAATTGCATTAATGAGAAATTGAACAGGTGATCCTAATAATCCTTTAGGTGAGTGTTGTTATACACAAATATGCAATTGTAAAGCAAATGTTTTATGTGCTAGTTAAATACCATAAGACATGTGAAACATTAGCCTACTTATGGCCAAACACTTAAAGGACCACTATCGCGAAAAAAGTAGGCAGTTAAAAAATGTGACATGACAGGTTTTGGGCCAGTCCATCTTTTTAAAGGGGCACTATGGCTAAATTATTTGTGTTTTGTGGCTGTAATATTTATAGCTGTATGTGGAGAATAGTTAGGAACATGCAATGTGGCAGATGATTTTTTTTTTTTTACACTAACACCATCCTTGTGTAGGTTTAGAGTCGCGTCGGCAGATTTACTTTACTGACGCGACTCAGGCTAATCCAATTATGGTGCAGGAGGCATCTTTCCCTGCTCTTGTGCTGCCGTTGTTGGTCTCCCCTTTCGGAAGCGCTGGTAGCATATTCCATCTTTCAGCTGCACAATCGTGCAGTTACATAGCTCTCCCCATCAGCCGTAAAGTGTAGCAATGTGCCGCCGTGCAGTGCGAGTGGCACGCAACCTCCATCTGCGGTGGGAAGCAACCGCCGTGTGGAGAGGGACGCAGCCTCACTGATGATGCTGCCCGGCAAGGACCCCTGTAGCGAAGCTGGCAATGAAATGGACACTTATTGTTGTCCGTTTCTATGGTTACCAGCCTTCGCTGTTTAAAGTGCGCAGTGTAGCGGCGGCATGAGAGAGCAGATGCGCTGTGTTTGCTCTCTCATGCCGCCGCTACACTGCGCACTTTAAACAGCGAAGGCTGGTAACCATAAAAACGGACAACAATAGGTGTCCGTTTCATTGCCAGCTTCGCTACAGGGGTCCTTGCCGGGCAGCATCATCAGTGAGGCTGCGTCCCTCTCCACACGGCGGTTGCTTCCCACCGCAGATGGAGGTTGCGTGCCACTCGCACTGCACGGCGGCACATTGATACACTTTACGGCTGATGGGGAGAGCTATGTAACTGCACGATTGTGCAGTTGAAAGATGGAATATGCTACCAGTGCTTCCGAAAGGGGGCAGCACAACGGCAGCACAAGAGCAGGGAAAGATGCCTCCTGCACCATAATGGATTAGCCTGAGTCGCGTCAGTAAGGTAAATCTGCCGACGCGACTCTACACCTACACAAGGATGGTGTTAGTGTAAGATAAAAAAAAAACAATTCATCGGCCACATTGCATGTTCCTAACTATTCTCCACATACAGCTATGAATATCACAGCCACAAAACACAAAGAATTTAGCCATAGTGCCCCTTTAAGGGAGATTCTCAGGGCTTTCTTTGTTTTCAACAGCATTTCCTGAACAACAGTTGCAAAATCTAACTGACATAATAGTGTGCAAGTGATTAGGGAGGCCGGCTGGTATCTTGCTATGTTGGCAGTTAAACTGCTGTTCAGGAAATGCTATTGAAAACAAAGAAAGCCCTGAGAATCCCCCTTAAAAAGATGGACTGGCCCAAAACCTGTCATCTGTCACATTTTTTAACTGCCTACTTTTTTCGCGATAGTGGTCCTTTAATGCTACACATGTATTACTAATAAGGATTACAGAAAAGTAAGCTATAGTGGAACGCAATAATGAGCAATTGATATGCAGATTACATATGACATATACAAATATATTCTCACCTATTGGGACCTTTTCCCATGTTGTGATCAGTCTAGGTGGACTTTTACTGAGAACTGGAGCAATCTCTGAAGCCCACGTATCTCCAGCAGAGCAAGCCAGAGCTCCCAGAAGGGACAGACACATCCATGATGCGGTGTACTCCTTGGCAAAATCAATAGGCGTCTCACCAGGGCCATTCTCCACCATGTACAGTAGAGCTAACTCGGCTGGGACACCACCATTACAGAGCACCTGCACCCAAGACCTTTGGCCTCCTAAAAGAAAATATAAAATATTCTTTAACAGGTAGTGCACATTGTACTTGGAATGTATTAGATTTGTATAAGTATACTTTGTTAAAGTGTACCTGTAGAAAAAAAAAAAAAAAGATTTAAACATGAATATTTACATCAATAGTAGGAAGTGCCTGGATAGTCCAGAGGCCACCATCCTCCTTTACCCAACCAATCCAGAGGTTTCCCCATCCTCCTTGACCCCACCGATCCAGAGGTTTCCCCCATCCTCCATGACCCTACCGATCCAGAGGTTTCCCCCATCCTCCTTGACCCTTCCGATCCAGAGGTTTCCCCATCCTCCTTGACCCTTCCAATCCAGAGGTTTCCCCTATCCTCTTTGACCTACCGATCCAGAGGTTTCCCCCATCCTCTTTGACCCTACCGATCCAGAGGTGTCCTCCATCCTCTTTGACCCTACCGATCCAGAGGTTTCCCCCATCCTCCTTGACCCTACCGATCCAGAGGTTTCCCCCATCCTCCTTGACCCTAATGATCCAGAGGTGTCCCCCATCCTCCTTGACCCTACGGGTCCAGAGGTTTCCCCCATCCTCCTTGACCCTACCGGTCCAGAGATTTTCCCCATCCTCCTTGACCCTACCGATCCAGGAGGCTTCCCTCATCCTCCTTGACCCTACCAATCCAGAGGTTTCCCCCATCCTCTTTGACCCTACCAATCCAGAGGTTTCCCCCATCCTCCTGGACCCTACCAATCCAGCGTTGGGACCCTCAGAATCTATTCAACAAGGGCTTGTGGAATATGTTCTTGCGGCCATGCTCCTGTGTACAAGGGTGGCTGCACGGCTTTTTCCTCCGTGCACTGTTGCCCCCAAACACCTCTCCCCCCTCAGGTTTGCTTTAGTGTAAACCTGACTTATCCCAGTGAACAGAAACTGAGCATGTGAAAAATACATGAGCAAATATTGCCTACAGCAAAAACGAATGTTGAAACATCAGAAACTGAGCATGTGACAGATACATAAACAAGGGCTGACTGCAGAGGAAACATTTTAAAACAGTTAGGCCTGGAACCCACTAGCAGCGCTTTTATAAGCCTTTTGTAAGTGCTTGTGATCTGAAAAGCTCTTGCTAATGTAATACTATGGGTGTGATCCCACTTGAGGGATGAGATTAAAAAACAAAAAACAAAAAAAAACCGCCCATAGCATTATGTAGCAAACGCTTTTCTAATTACGAGCACTTAGAAAAGTTCTGCTAGTGGGTCCCAGGCCTTATGGCCTTTTCACACCAATGGTGATTTGATCTGCATTTTGAATCACATTCGTTTTGTCAATCGCAAGGTGTGCAGTAAGACAATAATAATTGTGGTAACTAATAGTTCCAAAGATATAGGCTGCCAAAGATGTCTTTGTATATATAAAAAAACTGATGCTTGATTCTATCAAGTCCTTTGAAACATTAGTGAACTTACAGAGTAAGGACTACTACTGCAAAAAACTGTAAAATACACATGTATACTTGTCCTAGAGTAAAAGCACACTATAAAATTACTTTATTCAAGTAATGCTGTCATTTCCAGTAGAATGTAATAAACTAACAATTAGCATAGATCTTTGCACTCTACAGCAATGGGGAACATATTGACCCCACTTGCTTATTGGACTAAATAAGATGTGTTATCCAGGACCGTGCCTCCATGTATACTATATATGATGATATATATATATATATATATATATATATATATATATATATATATATATATATGATGATGACACTGAATTTGTTGGGGATTGGAAACAGGCTCATCTAGAGCACACTAAGTTATTACAGGGACCAGCTTCATCTCAGTCAGAAAAAGCCCGAGATAAAATAACTGAAGAGGTCTTTGAGATCAAAACACAGTTACGAACTGTAGTCCCAGGAAGATAAACAAATTATTTATAAAACTGACAAAAAAAATAAATGATTCCCATACAGAGAGAGAGAAAATTGAGTAAATATCTGAGAGATTTGGAAGATTTCACAACAGGAAATACATTTAACAGTCACAAGCTGATCCATGTCCTAGTCAAACCAGAAAGAACAGATTTTATAAGCAGAAAAAGTAATATTGGTCCTCTGATTTGGGTTTGGCATCTGAATGGGATAATCTTAAAAAGTAACCTAAACCTAAAGCCCCTATAAGGGGGAAAAACCTGCAGAGGAAGAAGAAGGGGGGAATCATGTGCAAAGAAAGTAGTAGAAGGGAGGGATAAATCCTGCAGACTCTTGATAAGTATAAAACTGGCAATTTTAATGGTACAAAAGGACAGACACAGGAAACAATTTCATCCACGGGATCAACTAATGCGTATCAAGCTCAAGATATGCCCTTAATCATAGTTGCAATGAACCTGTAAGAAGGTGGGGAGGACGAACTGCCCACCTCGAAGATAAAATTACACCTTTTGATTTAAAGAGATCGACACATACTTAAAGGGATACTGTAGGGGGTCGGGGGGGAAAATGAGTTGAACTTACCCGGGGCTTCTAACGGTCCCCCGCAGACATCCTGTGCCCGTGAAGCCCCTCACCGATGCTCCAGCCCCGCCTCCGGTTCACTTCTGGAATTTCAGACTTTAAAGTCTGAAAACCACTGCGCCTGCATTGCTATGTCCTCAATCCCGCTGATGTCACCAGGAGCGTACTGCGCAGACACAGACCATACTGGGCTCCTGGTGACATCAGCGGGATTGAGGACACGGCAATGCAGGCACAGTGGTTTTCAGACTTTAAAGTCTGAAATTCCAGAAGTGAACCGGAGGCGGGGCTGGAGCATCGGTGAGTGGCTGCGCAGGCACAGGATGTCTGCGGGGGACCATTAGTAGCCCCGGGTAAGTTCAACTCATCTTCCCCCGACACCCTACAGTGTCCCTTTAAGCATTTAAAAGCAAAGCACATCATTAAAAAGTAAATATGTCTATGCATAAACAAACATATAACACCCAGTAGCCTAATGGGGGGGGGGGGGGGGGGGGACTCCTCGGGAGGGTGTTGGGATACTCCTAGTGAGGCTTCTCCACAGTTGTTTCTGAGTATATCCTCTTTCTTGGGCCGGTTGAGTCTCCGCTTAAAGAGCCCACACTCCTACTCCAGAGTGGCAAAGTCTAAGCAATTGCGGGCAGCCCTGACAAACTCTCCTGTGGCGATAGCATGAATTGTGTGTTTAAGGTGGTATGAACTGGCCAACAAGATGGAATTCCCTGCAGTGGGCTTACGAAAAGTCAGAGTTGATACCCTCCGTGGCATGTGATCACCAGTCAAAGTAAGGTCTAAATAATCAATGGATGGAGACTGTACACACATAGTGAAGACCAGATTTAGCCAGTTATCATTTACGTAGTCAAGGAAGGCACCAAGGAGGGCAGGAGAAACACCCCCCACACACACACCCACCAAACATTGTCTTACCTGATGCAGTTACCCAGGTGTTGGAAAAGGGTTTTAACTATGTGGCCACATTTTTGATTACACCAAAATTTGAGATAGACTTTTATAGAAGCATACGGAAGATAAATATCAATCGGCTATTTAGATCTAATGAATTGGTTTGCATTCAAACTGAAATTGGATCTTTGGGCTTCTTTCCAGGGACACCTACAATGAATATCTTGAATCTGCAGGAATTCTTAATAGAAGGGAATATAGTACTATGGAAGAATCTGTTGTCCAACTTCCTTTAATACAACATCCTTTTCATGCCTGCAAACCTTTTCCACCAGTACAAGGTTCGGCCCTTGACCTCTTTCAGAAGCAAGTTTTGAAAGAGGTCAAGATGCTGAGATATCCTCGAGATAGGAGAAATTCCTTTTTTCAACGCACTCCGCTTTTTTTTCCCTCTTATTCCCTTAATAACTTCCTATGTATGCTAACAATAGTTTTTACATGGGTGGTACAATCAGTCTCCGTTCTGAAATGGCAATTCCTACACAGTGCTATGTCATAGAGTGGGTGGAATCTCATTCCCCCATTCTCTGTAGAACAGCGTGGAGTTGCCAGGTAACCACCATGTGACATTTACAGCACACTGGGGGGTCCAGGTTAATAAAGTAGAAGTGGCCAAACCAGAAGCTGTGTGCTCTAGTTTGAGAAGCACGTGGATAACCAGGATGGAGAAGAGTGTGATTGCCCCAGCCTACGGACTGGGGAGGACCAACCCATTTCAAAGACAACTGTAATGAGAGGGATATGGAGGCTGCCATATTTATTTCCTTTTAAGCAATACCAGTTGCCTGGCTATCCTGCTGATCCTCTACCTCTAATACTTTTAGCCATAGACCCTGAACCAGCATGCAGCAGATCAGGTAATTGACATTGTCAAATTTGCGAAGATTGCCTGCATGCTTGTTTCTGATGTTATTCAGACACTACTGCCTCTAAATACATCAGCGGAGCCGTCAGGTAACTCGTATTGTTTAAAAGGAAATAAATATGGCAGCCTCCATATCCCTCTCGCTTCAGTTGTCCTTTAAACGTTTCTCTTCCCTAGATGGCGAGCTTTCTCCCTGCCATATTAATGAGAACAACGTATCCATGAGGAAGCGTCTAAGTGCGAAAAATATGTCGACCAGATTTTGTTTATGTGCTGAAAGGCTACTTTAGTGATGTTTATCATTGCTCTTACTTGTTACATGGACAAAGGCCTCAATTCACTAAGATCATGCTGGAGATAAGGCAAGAGAAAACGTTCCCCCTCCTTAAGTTACCTCCTCTGTAGTTATTTACACACACAGTTAATTAAAAGCCTGTCTTTAACTTAAGAATTTTGGAGTTTTTTTTAAGGATTGAAGATTTAACTAAAAGACAGAAGAGTTAACTTTAGGCTTGCCTGAGGTAAAATGTTTCCTGAATACTACATGCCTCATCACCATGGTGATAACTATAGAAACGTTATTAAAGACAAGAGATAAGCTTAGTGACTTGAGGCCAAAGTGAATTAAAGAGGTTAAAGTAGACTTGTGCCCAAGCAGTTGTTTATGTTTGCTGCTTAAAAGTAAATATACCATTGTACGCATGCATACGTGATAAACATTTAACCCAGATTTGAATGCACTATAAATTACTTTATTCCTATGTCACTATCATTGACAGCAGATATTAACCACTTCGCCATATCTGGACGCATATATCCGTCCAGATAGGCAGTGGTGCTGCAGCCGTGTGGTGTGCGCGCCCCCGCTGCCCCCCCCCCCCCCCCCCCCCCGATCAGTGAATGGGAATATAATTCCCATTCACCGATCTAAGTCCCCGGCAGAAATACCGACGCTTTCTCATCAGAGAGCGTGGTATTTCTGCCACCAGGAAACTTCTTCTCTTCATTTTAGTTCCTAGATGCGACATTGTTCGCATCCAGGAATTTTTTGAATGTGGCCATCTTGTGGCCAAATAGTAAACTGCACCCACATACCTGTATTGAATAAAAAATACATTATATTACATCTAAAATTGGCTATTTACCTCCCAAACTAAAATTACCCAAATACATTTTTGTATTAAAAAAAAAATAAATAAATAAAAAAAAAATTACAATTAAAAAAAACAACTACATAAATAGTTACCTAAGGGTCTGAACTTTTTAAATATACATGTCAAGAGAGTATCTTATTAAATTTTTTAAAATTATAAGCTTGTAAATAGTGATGGACGCAAATTGAAAAAATGCACCTTTATTTCTAAATAAAATATCGGCGCCATAAATTGTGATAGGGACGTAATTTAAATGGTGTAATAAGCGGGACAAATGGGCACATAAAATGCATGAGTTTTAATTACTGTAGCATGCATTAATTTTAAACTATAATGGCCAAAAACTGAGAAATAATGATTTTTTTCCATTTCTATCTTAATCTTCCTGTTAAAATGTATTTACAGTAAAGTGGCTCTTAGCAAAATGTACTACCTAAAGAAAGCCTAATTAGTGGCGGAAAAAACGAGATATAGATCAATTAATTTTGATAAGTAGCGATAAAGTTATTAGCGAATGAATGGGAGGTGAACATTGCTCGGATGCATAAGATTTTCGAAGCTGTAGGCTGAAGTGGTTAATAGTTTGATGGGATTTTAACTAGTACAGCCACTAGTGGGGGATTCTCAGGAATTCTTTTTAAAAGCACTCCCTTCCAAGGATCCATACAAAGATCCTGAGCTGCCTGCCTACTTATACAAACACTGTTCTTGCAGTTAACAGTGCCGTTGCTGTCCCGGAAGTACTTATTAAGATAAAGGAAATCCTGAGGATCCCCATGAAGATAGGAAGTTGCCTAAAACTTGTCGGTAATGCTGGGTACACACTATGGAATTTCCAGTCAGATCAGCGTATTGAAACAATAATTTCTGACATGTTTGATTAAGAGACCAGTTTTGTGCAGTAGTGATCTGAAAATCACTTGCATCATTTGGGAGACAATCAGACATGTAGGAAATAGTTTCAATCCGTCCATCTGATGGTAAATTGCATAGTTTGTAATCAGCCTAAAAGTTTTAGAGCTGTCAGATTAATTATATCTACTGTCAGTGAAAGCTACAAAGGAAAGAGATTTACAGTGCATTTTACTCTGGGATAAATATGCCTCTAATTTGAATGTGTACACGTGCATTTTAAAATGTACAGCTTTTTCACAATAGATAGAATGAATTATGCAGGTATTTCTTCTCAGTGATTTTAGATGTTCAGGTAGTAACACAGACTCAGTTTGAAACTTTTCAGACAAAGGGTTGATAGAAATATTCCACTCCCAGATGAGCCAAACAATCTATGATACATTTTTACTCAGTAAAAGCTGGGAATCTGATCTGAAGAGGACTTTGACTTGCCTAGACAGGCCCATTGCTATGAGACTATCAGTAAATGTAGACATTACACCATCCAAGTTGAGACAACAATCAAATATTACACAACTCCTGTGCAGTAATAATCCAGCCCGCCTACACAGGTACAACGCAGACATTTCCGTCATGAATTTCAGGGGGTGTAATGGGATGAACATGTCTGGTGGACATGCCTGACCATATCTCACTTATGGATCCAAGTTTCAAATGAAATTTCAGGAGTCCTAAGACGACTAATTTTTAAGTATCAATCCGTGTTTCTGATGGGCAACACAGATTGACCCAAAATATTGCCATGGCTTCTAAAATTCACATTGCAGCACAGTGTCAGCTGATTTTATGTGAATTTTGTTGCAATCTGTATGTAGGTGGAAATTGGGTCAATCAAATGCAGTTGGTGCCAAGTTTGGATTGGACCAATTCCAAGCTACATGAAAATTTTAACTAAATTTGCATCATCTTGGTAACCAGCTCCCCAATGACCATTTCCATCTAGGACTAATAATGTATGGATAACTACCGTTTTCTCTTTCTCGCTTCCTTTTGTGGCCCCTACTTAGCACAGTATAAAGCATAAATGGCATGAAGTTCAGTACAGGTAGTCCGTGGTTAACGAACAAGATAGGGACTTTAGGTTCGTTCTTAACCTGAATCCGTTCTTAAGTCTGAACACTATGCCATTTCTGTCCCCTGATCCTCCTCAGTGCCCACCTGTGCCTTTAATGTCCCCCTCTGCCTTCATTGCCCCCCACTGCGTCACCTGTCTGCGTTCCCTCATTGTCTCCATATGTGCCACCTGCCCTCTGTGCCTCCAATTTGTCTCACTGCCTCCACTGTGTCCCTCTGTACCACCTATGACTCCTGTCCCCCTTTGTACCTCCATCTGTACCCCCTTTCCAGGGCTGGATCACAGGTTTGCTTTAAAATGTGTATGCAAAACTTGGCACTCTATATACTGTAGTATAGCGTACTGTACCTCAGCAAAATGTCATATTGTCTTTGAAATTCTTTTAAATGGATTTTCTCAAAACCTATAAGGCCTATTTGAAAAACATTTTTTGGACTTGTTCCCATTTTTGTTTGTTTTTTTCCAGCACACTTCAAGTTTGCTTTAAATATTAATTTATGGGACTTTAATTTCTGCTGTTCTTGATTTGTACTAACTTGTAAAAAAGGGAAAAAAAAAAGCCTGAAGCATGTGACATGTTTAAGGAATAATTTCCTTAAAGAGTAACTGTCAGGCTGCAGAAGCTAATTTAAACCTCTATTCTCCTGTGTTAAACAGTTTAGAAGGAAGCTCAAAAGCCATTAGTGAAGATAAACATTTCAGTTACCTTTGATGTGTGCTTATCTTAACCTCTGTTATAGACCCATAAAGACGCAAGCCGCAGCTAAACTGCAAAGCATTCTGGGGCCCTCCCCTCGGCTGCTAATGAGACGGTACAGGAGCTTCTAATCAGTCCAGCGCGCGAAGCACTGATAAATCTCGGGCAGACTACACTGCAGGAGTCAGCTATTGTTCCTAGCCACATGGCTCATTAATATTCACTGCACACCGTGTTGTTCAAGAACGAGTGTATCTGTGATCAGAAGCAGGCAGGACATGACGACACATTTGGCTTCACAAACATGGAGCCTGCCATGAGCTGTCAGGAGCATCTATCTCTGCATATACTATATACAAATTCTGTGAAATCCAAACGTGGACAGTGAAATGCATATGTAATGTAAGTACAGCCAATCTTTAGCTACTGATATATGTGTTTATTTTCTCTGAGACCCTATACCTAACAGCTCCTCTTTAATACTGTATGCTCACAATTATAAAGAACCTTAGCAACATGAATATACTTGTACCTATGAGTTGTTTCAGGGGTGTAACCTAGTTGAAACATTGAACTAAAAATTTGATTTAATTAGACATATATGGATTTATTTAAACTATGCAATTTTGTTGTATCCTAAAATAAAACTCAAGTTTCTGATATCTTTTTTCCTGTGCTGAAGCAGTTTTTACCTTCCTTGTATTCAGAATCATATGACTTCTTGAGGTCCCCTCTCCACTTAGTAAGTTTGGAGGAAGTCCAAAAGAATGTAAGTAGTGCCGAGAAGAAGCTGAAGTTGGAGACTGTGAGGAGAAACCCTATCAGCAGCCCTGGAAAACACATGAAAGTTAATATTAAGTGTTGCTACCATTAGACTATGAAGCACTGTGAGCTTAAACAGATATATTTGCCAAGTAAAAGCACACCATTGGCACGAAAGAAGAAAAGGTCAGTATCTGTATTTTTAATGAAGCCTACTATCACAGTAATAAATATGGAGGCTACAACTGGTTTCCCTTTAAAGGACTTCTGTAGGGGCTAAGGGAGAAAAAAAAAAGTTGAACCTACCTGGGGCTTCTAATGGTCCCCCGCAGACATCCTGCGCCCGCGCAGCTGGTCGCCGATGCTCCGGTCCCAGCTGCCGGTTCACTTCCGGAATTTGAGACTTTAAAGTTGCAAACCCACTGCACCTGCGCGGCTGTGTCCTCGCTCCCGTTTATGTCAGCATGAGCGAGATCGCAGCCACGCAGGCGCAGTGGGTTTGCGACTCTAAAGTTTCAAATTCAAGAAGGGGACTGGATGCATCAGTGACTTGCTGCGCGGACGTAGGATGTCTGCGGGGGACCATTAGAAGCCCCAGGTAAGTTCAACCCTCTTGTTCCCCTAGCCCCTACAGTTTCCCTTAGTAGGAAAGCACGTGAGGTGCGCGTGTATGCCGAAGAGGAGAATGCACTTGGAGCAGCGAGGGACAAGCAGAGGCCGCAAACAAGTAATGTATACACTTTGCCACGGCAGCCATTAGGTGGGCACAGGCGAGGCAGCGCACAGGGCTGATTCTGGATCAATGTCAGCATGAAATTGATTGGGAATCGGCCTGTGGTGTATGGGCAGCTGATAGATCTTATGGAATCTCTTATCAGATTCCATAAGAGAGATTTGTTTCTTGGTCAAATCTGCCCATACATCGCTAGAGCTATGGCTACCTTAACAGTGCATCAGTTGGGTCTGTGTTGCCGATATTGTGGTAAAACTCCTCCCACAGTGTGATGTAATGACAATTTCCTGTCTGTCAGCCTCACTGCAGTGTAAGAAATTATGGCTGTTTCCAGCTGTCAAGGAAGGGGTATATCTCTCTCTGTGCATATGTATATCTATTAAGAAAAACCTGTTAGCCTATTGCAATGTTACGGGGTGTGGTTATTAACAATGGCAGTTGGTGCGGTCTGTTTTTTTCATGTCTGCCAGTAGTAAAGATGATGATGGGCAGGCTCATTGTGTATCAGACAACATCACAAGTGTTGAACTCCAGGCCTGGAGGGCCAGATCCATGCCAGTGTTTAGGATGGACTGAGAAAGAGGAATGTGATCTACCTGATTGACCACACCTTTCCTGATTCAGATCCATCAATTAATTTGAGCTGTACCAAAAATGTGTGAGGATCTTGGCCCTCAAAGGACCGGCTTGATATCCCTAAACAACATGCACAAATTACATGGCAAATAATCATCTATCTCAGATTAGTGCTAATGCACAAATTACACAGTATAGCACAGGGATCAGGAACCTTTTTGGCTGAGAGCCATAAACGCCACATATTTTAAAATGTAATTCCGTGAGAGCCATACAATAGGTTTCAAACTGGGACAGTAGGGCTCACGTCCCTGTTGCCATGGTGATGTGTATACAGTTGATCTGACAGGCAGCGGCAATGTATTAGGCAGCCTATTGGCCCAATCAAAGTGCGAGGATCTCATCCTACAAAGTCACTGGACCTGACAAAGTCCAGAGTGGGAGAATTGGAGCAGCCGTTGTTCGTTTTGGGGTAGCGCGAGTAAGTTAGTAGTGCATGCTACAGCAGTAGCGTGCCTACTTTGAAAATGTTACTTTCGCTGCCACACTAAGCTGCGGTGCTTGAGCAGTGAAGCTTAGTGAATCAACCCCTACCGATTTGTCTGTGAGCCAGATGTAGCCATCAAAAGAGCCACATCTGGCTCCCGAGCCATAGGTTCCCTATCCCTGGTATAGCAGATAGTCGAGTGCTGAAGTCAAATTATACATTCTACAGCTGGAAGTGTAAAGTCAAAAATGTTAAAGGGGAACTGAAGAGAGAGGTATATGGAGGCTGCCATGTTTATTTCCTTTTAAGCAATACCAGTTGCCTGGCAGCCCTGCTGATCCTCTGCCTCTAATACTATTAGCCATAGCCCCTGAACAAGCATGCAGCAGATCAGGCGTTTCAGACTTTAAAGTCAGATCTGACAAGACTAGCTGCATGCTTGTTTCTGGTGTTATTCAGATACTACTGCAGAGAAATAGACCAGCAGGGCTGCCAGGCAACTGGTATTGATTAAAAGGAAATAAATATGGCAGCCTCCGTATACCTCTTACTTCAGTTCCCCTTTAAACACATCACCAACCAGAAAAAAACCCATTGCTTCTATGACAGCCCCATGATGGCATGGGATAAATTACCTTCATGTTATCCAACTTTGGCTGCTGTAGTTACAACATCTATAAAATAAGACTGTGTCTAGGATTTGTTAGCCATTAAAATACTATGATTAAAGAAAAAAGGTTAAAACACTGGATTAAAAAAATAGAGAAAAAAAAAAAAAAAAACAGAAAATTGTGTTTTCCACATGTACTCTTTTGCAACGTGTTCATCCTCAACTGAAAGGTGGCCATACATCAGGCGACTTGGTGCCATCGGATTTGATTATTATAATCAAATTGGATGAAAATCTGTGCCACCAAGTGTATGCCCGGCCAACAATGCGACCAATTCCAGGACGAAAATTGGTTGCATTGTCGAGCGCTCATGCTGCACGATTTTGGAATGACTTGCTCGATCGGGTGTGTGGCAGGAACGGCGTGCAATTTTGCAATGATCAACGAACATGCCGAAACCCCCGGCATGGTCCCTCCCTAATGAAAAATGTCCCTCCCCGTGCAAGCTATACAGCCTTGCTCATTTGGGGCGTATGGATTTATCCCTGTGAAACATACTACAGCGCTGTATTGCTTGGATGGATGGTGTGTGTGGGCGTGCAGTTTGGTCCTACTCCCGCAACACTTTACTCGATCCTAGCCTTGCATATACCTATGGCTCATTTTATAATGCCAGCATGATGCCTTCTTCACAACCTCGAGTGTTAGACCTTCAGTTACACTTGTGGATGTGCTGGCACGCCTACTGTAACCACTCATTAGCCAGCATACTGAGACGGTGCCGCCGGTGTTCATTATCACCATGGCAACCATGTCTGGCATGAGCGGCCAGGATGAGACATCGGTGGCTGTGACGTCAACCTCCCTCTGTTCTCCCACAGCGAGACTGGCGTGTTACTTCCAGGCTTTTTTGTCCATACTAAGGACAGGGCATGACTTTAATGGATCGGCTATGGAGACAAGGTACTGGGCGATACAATGCATGCCTGCAACACTGCTGGAGGGGGAGTGATCACGGGGGGTGTTCCCCAATCACTATCAGTGGCCATATTTAAAGGGCAGTTTAGTGCGAGCACTTCAGCTCTGACGTGGGCTGTTATTGCTGGGGGAATTTTTGCCTGTTCGGTGAGGGGTTGTCTATTTATTATTTTTCATGCACTGTGTTTTTTGTCCCGAGGAAGCTCAGTTATATGAGTGAAACTAGTCCTAGTTGACATACACTTGCACTGTATATATGCATGCACCCTTTTTAACCTCAGCAACCCTTATACCTTCTTTAACCTCAGCAACCCTTATACCTTCTATGAAGGTGGTGCCTGGTTTACCAGTATGAGTGTGTGTACTTTGCACTAGGAGTTGCTACGTTAGGAGTGTTCTCTGTGACTTGCACACTGCACCGTATACTAGCACTCCGTCACACACTCATAGGAGACACTTATCTGTTTGTTTCCACGCACTTGTACCTATTGAGCTGTTATTTTAGCTTGTATTATTATACCCGTATGATGAGAATAGCTACACCCCACAACCCACTCGACGACTTCTGTGTGGTGCTGACTAGGGGGAAATCATCAAAGTACCTCTGACTGTATCTATCTATATACTAGCTGGTTATCTCCACTGACGAGTCTTACCATTGACTTTGCATTCAAGGATATATGCTGAACTTGCACTATATATTCTTTTGTTACATGTGTGTACTGGTCTCATATACCCATACGGACCAGGTTAGCACAAGTGATTGACTATATCATTACAGTACATTATAGGTTACGGTAAGTCCAAAACTACATTATAGGTTAGGACAAAGTGTACTATTAATTCTTTACCTGTACTGTTTGTTTGCAAGGTATACATTAGCTGTCCGCGGCCTGTGATTGACCCTACGCTGCTCCGGGCGCATGCCCATGTCCGCGCGCCTCATATGGTTTCCTAGTAAGGGCGCACGTGTGACATCACACACGTGTGCCTTTACTAGGAAACCATGTGGGGCGCGCGTATATGCAGAGGAGGAATCCCAGGAGCCAACGGGGGACAAGCGCAGACAGCGGACAGGTAATGTATACTTTACACCAGGGCTGTGGAGTCGGTACAAAAATCTTCCGACTCCAACTCCTCAGTTTATGAAGCCACGACACCGACTCCAACTCCGGGTAACCAAAATGGCCCAGACTCCAACTCCTCGACTCAGTCTAATATTTAACAGGGCTGTGGATTTTGTACAAAAATCACCCGACTCCGACTCCTCACTTTATGAAACCATGACTCCGACTCCAACTCCGGGTGCCCAAAATTGCCCCGACTCCTCGACTCCGACTCCAGAGCCCTGCTTTACACTGGATACGTAGGGACATTTTTCATTAGGGGACAGCGATGGGGTGGCAAGGCAGACGGATGGAGCGCACAGGGCCGATTTCGAATCAATTTCAGCATGAAATTGATCGAGAATAGGCCTGTGGTGTATGGGCAGCTGACAGATCTCTCTTATCAGATTCAATGAGAGATTTGTCTCTTTGTCACATCTGCCCATCATCGCTAGATGTATGGCTACCTTTAGAGTAAATCTAAATGAAAATAGAACGCTCTATAGTGTAGTAACTTCAGATGGGTTTATTCATAAAATACAAAGGTAAATGATAATGTTTCTGCTCTCCGCGCCTTCGCCTATGTGATCTGATGAAGGCGCGGAGTGCCAGGAGCCGATCATCCCTTTGTGATCCACGAGTCCAGGCCACTGGACACCGCACTGCTGGCCTCAGGCGGTACACAGTAAACAACTACGGTATATTAACCACTTCGGGACCACAGTCTTTTCGCCCCTTAAGGACCAGAGCCTTTTTCTCCATTCAGACCACTGCAGCTTTCACGGTTTATTGCTCGCTCATACAACCTACCACCTAAATGAATTTTACCTCCTTTTCTTGTCACTAATAAAGCTTTCTTTTGCTGCTATTTGATTGCTCCTGCGATTTTTACTTTTTATTATATTCATCAAAAAAGACATGAATTTTGGCAAAAAAATGATTTTTTTCACTTTCTGTGCTGACATTTTTCAAATAAAGTAAAATTTCTGTATACATACAGCGCGAAAAATGTGGACAAACATGTTTTGGATAAAAAAAAACCCATTCAGTGTATATTTATTGGTTTGGGTAAAAGTTATAGCGTTTACAAACTATGGTGCAAAAAGTGAATTTTCCCATTTTCAAGCATCTATGACTTTTCTGACCCCCTGTCATGTTTCATGAGGGGCTAGAATTCCAGGATAGTATAAATACCCCCCAAATGACCCCATTTTGGAAAGAAGACATCCCAAAGTATTCACTGAGAGGCATAGTGAGTTCATAGAAGATATTATTTTTTGTCACAAGTAAGTGGAAAATGACATTTTGTGACAAAAAAAAAAAAAAAAAAAAGTTTCCATTTCTTCTAACTTGCGACAAAAAAAAATGAAATCTGCCACGGACTCACCATGCCCCTCTCTGAATACCTTGAAGGGTCTACTTTTCAAAATGGGGTCATTTGTGGGGTGTGTTAACTGTCCTGACATTTTGGGGGTGCTAAATTGTAAGCACCCCTGTAAAGCCTAAAGGTGCTCATTGGACTTTGGACCCCTTAGCGCAGTTAGGCTGCAAAAAAGTGCCACACATGTGGTATTGCCGTACTCAGGAGAAGTAGTATAATGTGTTTTGGGGTGTATTTTTACACATACCCATGCTGGGTGGGAGAAATATCTCTGTAAATGACAATTTTTTAATTTTTTTTACACACAATTGTCCATTTACAGAGTTATTTCTCCCACCCAGCATGGGTATGTGTAAAAATACACCACAAAACACATTATACTACTTCTCCCGAGTACGGCGATACCACATGTGTGGCACTTTTTTGCACCCTAACTGCGCTAAGGGGCCCAAAGTCCAATGAGTACCTTTAGGATTTCACAGGTCATTTTGCGACATTTGGTTTCAAGACTACTCCTCACGGTTTAGGGCCCCTAAAATGCCAGGGCAGTATAGGAACCCCACAAATGACCCCATTTTAGAAAGAAGACACCCCAAGGTATTCCGTTAGGAGTATGGTGAGTTCATAGAAGATTTTATTTTTTGTCACAAGTTAGCGGAACATGACACTTTGTGGAAAAAAACAATTAAAATCAATTTCCGCTAACTTGTGACAAAAAAATAAAATCTTCTATGAATTCCCCATACTCCTAACTGAATACCTTGGGGTGTCTTCTTTCTAAAATGGGGTCATTTGTGGGGTTCCTATACTGCCCTGGCATTTTAGGGGCCCTAAACCGCGAGGAGTAGTCTGGAAATCAAATTCCGCAAAATGACCTGTGAAATCCTAAAGGTACTCATTGGACTTTGGGCCCTTTAGCGCAGTTAGGGTGCAAAAAAGTGCCACACATGTGGTATTGCCGTACTCGGGAGAAGTAGTATAATGTGTTTTGGGGTGTATTTTTACACATACCCATGCTGGGTGGGAGAAATAACTCTGTAAATGGACAATCGTGTGTAAAAAAATCAAAAGATTGTCATTTACAGAGTTATTTCTCCCACCCAGCATGGGTATGTGTAAAAATACACCACAAAACACATTATACTACTTCTCCCGAGTACGGCAATACCACATGTGTGGCACTTTTTTGCACCCTAACTGCGCTAAAGGGCCCAAAGTCCAATGAGTACCTTTAGGATTTCACAGGTCATTTTGCGACATTTGGTTTCAAGACTACTCCTCACGGTTTAGGGCCCCTAGAATGCCAGGGCAGTATAGGAACCCCACAAATGACCCCATTTTAGAAAGAAGACACCCCAAGGTATTCCGTTAGGAGTATGGTGAGTTCATAGAAGATTTTATTTTTTGTCACAAGTTAGCGGAACATGACACTTTGTGGAAAAAAACAATTAAAATCAATTTCTGCTAACTTGTGACAAAAAAATAAAATCTTCTATGAATTCCCCATACTCCTAACTGAATACCTTGGGGTGTCTTCTTTCTAAAATGGGGTCATTTGTGGGGTTCCTATACTGCCCTGGCATTTTAGGGGCCCTAAACCGTGAGGAGTAGTCTGGAAATCAAATTCCGCAAAATTACCTGTGAAATCCTAAAGGTACTCATTGGACTTTGGGCCCTTTAGCGCAGTTAGGGTGCAAAAAAGTGCCACACATGTGGTATCGCCGTACTCGGGAGAAGTAGTACAATGTGTTTTGGGGTGTATTTTTACACATACCCATGCTGGGTGGGAGAAATAACTCTGTAAATGGACAATTGTGTGTAAAAAAATCAAAAGATTGTCATTTACAGAGGTATTTCTCCCACCCAGCATAGGTATGTGTAAAAATACACCCCAAAACACATTATACTACTTCTCCCGAGTACGGCGATACCACATGTGTGGCACTTTTTTGCACCCTAACTGCGCTAAGGGGCCCAGAGTCCAATGAGTACCTTTAGGCTTTACAGGGGTGCTCAAAATTTAGCACCCCGCCCACTTGCCAGGACAGTTAACAAACCCCACAAATGACCCCATTTTGGAAAGAATACACGCTAAGGTATTCCATGAGGGCCATGGTGAGTTCATAGAAAATTTTATTTTTTGTCACAAGTTAGCGGAAAATGACATTTTGTGAAAAAAAAAAAAAAAACACAAAACCACAATTTCTGCTAACTTGTGACAAAAAATAAAACATTCTATGAACTCACCATGCACCTCACGGAATACTTTGGGGTGTCCTCTTTCCAAAATGGCATCATTCGTGGGGTCTGTCCTGGCATTTTAGGGTCTCTGCAATCATTACATGTATGGCCAGTATTAGGAGTTTCTGCTATACTCCTTATATTGGGCATAAGGGTAATGCACTGTGGGCTGAAAGGAAAAATGAACGTCAAACAATCAATCAATGTGGATGCCAAAAAATTTTGAAAAAAAAAAAAGAGGAGGAAGGCGTCTGCCAGGACATAGGAGCTGCCGCCCCAAAAATCCAAACCCACCAGCTCGTATGCCCTGGCAAACCTGATTTATCCATTCACACTGATCGATGTGGATGAACAAATCATTGCCAGAGTTCTTTTTTGATACAAAGTGTTTGCCAAAGCATATGAATCCCCAACACCACTCCTCGGCCCATATGCCTCGGCAAACGTATCTTTTTGACTGCGGAGGAGAAATCTCGTCCTGCAGCGCTACATGCACCGACTTGTGTGTAAGCTGACAGACGCGCAATGTTCTGTCAGGATGCACCATCAGTGCTGCAGCTGATTGGTCGGTCTGGATAGAAAAAAAGACAAAACAATACAAAAAGGAGGGGAAGGCGTCTGCCAGGACATAGGAGCTGCCGCCCCAAAAATCCAAACCCACCAGCTCGTATGCCCTGGCAAACCTGATTTATCCATTCACACCGATCGATGTGGATGAACAAATCATTGCCAGAGTTCTTTTTTGATACAAAGTGTTTGCCAAAGCATATGAATCCCCAACACCACTCCTCGGCCCATATGCCTCGGCAAACGTATCTTTTTGACTGCGGAGGAGAAATCTCGTCCTGCAGCGCTGCATGCACCGACTTGTGTGTAAGCTGACAGACGCGCAACGTTCTGTCAGGATGCACCATCAGTACTGCAGCTGGTTAGTCGTTCGCTCGGTCCACCTGGAAGGTTATTGGATGGAAAAAGAGAAAAAAAAACCCAAAAAACAAGCAAGCAGCAAAGCAATTACTTCATTAACATTAATAACCTTTGAACTTTTTTAATAAAAAACTTAACATTGCAAACCAAACATTAACTTCTTTGCTTACCTGTTTTTTGTTTTTTTTTAACTTACCTCCCGAGGACAAACCTCTCCTCCCCCATGGAACAATGTGCGAAGTGCAAATCGCACAGAGTTGTGGCGAAATACATTCCGCAATTTGTCCCAAGTGAAAGGAGAGGTTTCTGGCAGCCCTGTGTATTAGGGTCTCTGGAAACCCGATGTTTGGTTTCACACTGCATATTGACATATCCGGTGGGTCGAGCCCGCCGCACCGTATCGTCCAAAACAGACCTTCAGGCAATACCACAAGAGTAGCATTCGGCCTAGTAATGAACTGCGTCGCCATAGACTAACATGACTTCCGCGCCGATCGATATTGCCACAGAAGCCACGCAGTAACGTAGGCATGCACTAGCGTTAAGTCAAGCACTTCCGGCGTAGGGGGGGACCGCAAAGTGTGACTTTTGCTAGGCATTTTGCCCTAACGCATCGCAGCAGTGTGAAATAGCACTGAGAGACCCTTGTGTGCCTACCGCTGTGTGTGGAGTTCCCTATTCTCTAATAGTGTACCTGCTCGTGGTACCTCTCAAAACACTCCCCTAGGCATAGGCCAGGCTGGTCAGGACAGGTGGGACAATAAACAGTGGTGTCACGCCTTATTCCAGCCCTGCTGCAGACACGACAGCGTTTTCTTCGGATTCGTTGACCTGGGGTAGTCGGAATTGGATAGGCGTAATGCCTTCCATGTAGCCGGCTAGTTGCATCTTGGGGTTGGGCCACGGCACCTCCTGGATACAGGAGTTCCATCACGATCTGTTTATTAAATTGAATAAACGAGCCAGTTCTCCCAGCCTTACTGTAGAGAACAAAGCTGTTGTAAATTGCCAATTGAATGAGGTAAAAAGACACTTTTTTATACCAGCGTCTTGTTTTTCGAGCAACTAAATAGGGCGCTAACCTCTGGTCATTGAAGTCCACCCCTCCCATGTTAGTATTATACTCGTGGGCGACAAGGGGTTTTTCAATGACCTTAGTTCGCCGTTGAATTTCAACTGTCGTGTCTGCGTGAATGGTGGACAGGAAGTAAACCTCCCTCTTGTCCTTCCATTTCACCGCGAGCAGGTCGTCAGCACACAAGGCGGCCCTCTGCCCCCGTTGAAGTTTGGTGGTAATGAGCCGTTGGGGGAAGCCCCGGCGACTAGGCCGCACGGTGCCACAGCATCGGATTTTTTCTATTTTTAAGTGCTGAAAGAGGGCCACACTTGTGTAATAATTGTCCACAAAAAGATGGTACCCCTTCTGGAACAAGGGTGACACCAAGTCCCACACAACCTTTCCACTGCTCCCCAGGTAGTCAGGGCATCCGACCGGCTCCAATTTTGAGTCTTTTCCCTCATAGACCCTAAAATAAGATGTATAGCCTGTGGCCCTTTCACAGAGCTTATACAGTTTCACCCCATACCGGGCGCGCTTGTTTGGGATGTACTGTTTGATGCGAAGGCGCCCGGTAAAGCGTATGAGGGACTCGTCTACGCAGATGTCCTGGTCAGGGGTATAAGCATCTGCAAATCTGGATGACAGGTGGTCTATGAGGGGTCGAATTTTGTGGAGCCGGTCAAAAGCAGGGTGGTCACTTCGATGACAGGTTTCGTTGTCATTGAAGTGCAGGAAGCTCAGGATGTTCTCAAATCGTGTCCTGGACATGGCAGCAGAGTACAGGGGAACATGATGTGCTGGGTCCGTAGACCAATAAGACCGCAACACATTCTGCTTTACTAGTCCCGTGTGAAGGATAAGGCCCAAAAAAATTTTCATTTCGGAAACTTGGACTGGTTTCCACCGAAAAGGCTGGGCAAGGTACTTTTCTGGATTGGCGGTTATATATTGTGTGGCCTTACGGTTGGTCTCTGCCACAATTAAGTCCAAGAGATCCTGGGTGAAGAACAGATAGAAAAAGTCTAGGGCCGATCCTAGATTATCTGTCTCCACCTGGACTCCAGACTGGGCGGTGAAAGGGGGAAGTACGGGTGCGGCGGAATCAGGGGATTGCCAATTTGGGTTTGCCAGCACCTCTGGTAAATTAGGGGTAGTACGGGCCCGTCTTCTTGGTGGCTGCGACTGGGATCTTACTGCACGTGCCACCGAACCAGTTTCAACTTCCATGCTGGTGCTCGCCACTTCACCAGGGTCTACGGAAGTACTGGTGCTAGGTCCAGGAGATGTTGTGCTGCTGGTGCCTGCCCCACTATGAAATCTCAGACCAGCACGAACACCACTCTGCTGCCCTTGAGGCTGATCCTGCGCCACCTGCGGTCCAACAACATGGGGTGTGGTACGCCTGGCTTTAGCCGGGACCTCAACCTCGTCATCACTATCGGTCAGTGAGCCACTGCTCAATTCAGGTTCAAACTCTGACCCGGAAGATTCGTCGAATGAGGCGTCCCAATCGTCCTCATCCGACTGGGCCATGTACCTGAGAACCTCATCATCGGAATACCCCTTTCTTGCCATGGTGGGCTGCTAAATTTAGGGGGTATTCCTCTGAGACTACGCAGAAAAAAGAGCACCTACCTAGCAAAAGGGAGTATTTGAGAGGTAGAAAGCTGTGCTCACTGAGTTTTGATAAAAAAAATAAATCAAAACTGAGGTTTACAGTGCCACAGCTATTGTACAGTGTTTTTTGCAGTGATCAGAAAAAAAATTCTGTCACTGCGGTGGGGCGGGCTGAACGCAAGTGCAGGCGAACGATCAGGCCTGATCGGGCAAACACTGCGTTTTTTTTTGTGGATCCTAGTGACCCTAATAGATCTGACTGCGATCAGTAATGATCACTTACAGATACTATATAGTACCAATGTTGATTAGCGACAGTGATGACGCTAATTAGTGACTGTGGTGCAGTGGGCTGAGCACTAACTGACACTTACAAAGGGGCCTAGCTAACTGGCCTAACTGCTAACACTAGTGATACTAAAAAAGTGACAGTTTTCACTGTTTTTAGATCACTTGGATAGTGACAGGGGGGTGGTGGCGAGTGGGGAATCGGAGGCAATCAGAAACAATCACAGGACAATCAAAGGCAATCACAGGGCAATCGCAGGCCAATCACAGGGCACTCAATTCCCGGGACAATCAAAGTCAATCACAGGGCAATCAAACCAATCACGACACAATCAAAGCCGATCACAGGCCAATCAAAGCAAATCACAGGCCAATCACAGGCCAATCACAGGGCAATCAAACCAATCACGACACAATCAAAGCCGATCACAGGCCAATCACAGGGCAATCAAAGCCGATCACGGGACAATCAAAGCCGATCACGGGACAATCAAAGCCGATCACGGGACAATCAAAGACGATCACAGGCCAATCACAGGGCAATCACGGGACAATCAAAAAAATCACGGGACAATCAAATACAATTACAGCACAATGAAATTGAATGTCAGCACAATGAAATTGAATGTCAGCACAATCAAATACAATTGCAGCACAATCAAATACAATGCACTGGGAAGGTGATTGGGGGGGGGGGCTGAGGGCGATCTAAGGGTGTGGGGGGTTGATTAGGTGCCCGCACGGGGCAGACTGGGTCCTGATCTGGTGGGTGGCAGACACAGGGGGTGACGATAGGAGATCAGTGAGGGATTACAGGGGAGAATAGATGTAAACAATGCACTGGGGAGGTTATCAGGAGGGGGGGGTCTGAGGGCAATCTGAGGGTCTGGGTGGGTGATCAGGTGCCCCCAAGGGACAGTTTAGGGTCTGCGCTGATGGGTGGTGGTGACAAGGGGTGATAGACAGGTGATAGACAGGTGATCAGTGGGTAAGGCAGCTATATAGCTGTATACACTATACAGGGGGGTGGTCTGGGAGGGGGGTCTGGGGGGGATCTGAGGGTAGGGGGGGTGATCAGGGGACCCTAGGGGGCAGTTAGGGACCTAACCTAGGGGATAGCGTCCCTAGATAGTGACAGGGAGTGATTGATAGGTTCTTAGGTGGGTGGTGGGGTGCTAGCAGTGGTGTGCTGGGGTGGTCAGGGGGGGTTCTGAGGGCTGGGGTGGGCGATCGGGTGGTCTGTGTGGGTGAAAACAAGTGTTGTGGTACTTATCAGCAGGCTGCCTGTCCTCTCTGATGGTCGCACGACGAGTGACCATCAGCGGAGGAGGCAGCCAGTATAATACACTTTGTTACAATAACAAAGTGTATTATACTCCTCTGATTGGCCGGATCGCCGCATTTGAAACCCGCCGGCGCTGCTAATTGGCCGGCGGGTTTCCGTGCAGAGTGGGCGGAGCCTATTGCCGGCGGCGATCGCGTCATTGATGACGCGATCGCCGCACAGCCACCGCTGATGCCGCCCCCGCCGATGGGCGTATTGCGGTCGTTTGGGCCCGGACTTTGCCGCCGCCCATCGGCTGGGGGCGGTCGTTATGTGGTTAAACAAAAAAAAACAAAAAAAAAAAACAGTCTGACTAAACATTACATTACACTTCATTTGGTCAAACAGCTTCAGGCAACCTCACCTGGATCAGGCAGGTCATTTAAGAGCAAGTTCACAGAGCATTAGTTGCATTGCAGAATAATTCTGCATGTCAACTCACTGCCCATACGATTCTATGGGGCTTTTGTATTGTAATGTAGCGTGTTAATGCAGTTCACACACATTTTAACGTGTGCGTTATGCAATGAACCACTGTGAATCCAGCCTAAAGGAGAAAAAACATAACACATTTTGTTCACTCTTCATCCTAGCATATACTGTGATGCACAAACAAATCCTACAAATTTACAATACATCCTAAACTTAAGACATAAGAACATACCTGTAAGAGCACCGCTGGTATCCAAGCTTTTCTTTTTTAAGCCACGTGACGCAATGACAACAGGGACAATCACAGAAAACAGCCAGCGCCAGGGGGAGATTGGCCGTAGTGTGCCTGATGAGTGTTATAGAACAAAATTACTTCGTAGGACAAAAAAAAAAAAAAAAAATAAAAAAAAAAAAAAATTACAAGTACACTGTATTAGCTAACTATTTACATCACCCCCTGTACAAACGTTTCAGCTAGCAGCATACGGATAGAGTGAATGCTCACCATAATATGTACTTGCAGTGATTGATATTATCCAGAAAGATAAAGAAATGCAAAGGATCATGGACAGGATGACAATGTTCATCATCATGTTTACGTACTCCTTGTAAACGTCGTCCTGGATAGACAGCATAAGGGCAGCTCAATAAATCAGCTAAAGTGGGATGAGAGCACACGGTTACTGTTAACATACAACCTTCAAAATGCTGCCAGAATGTATTATTGCATAATTTTAGCATCAGTGAGACTACACTTATTATGCATCTAAACCTGGCACTATGTATTTGCTTGCCACCTACAGAGACTTTTAATGTCTTTTAATTATTTCAGCAAAACTGTACCACAAGTTAAAATAACATCTCTATACAACCGCAAAAGCCACAAATTACCTGACACACTTAATACTCACCTTATAACCTAAAAATAAAGAGACTCCAGAAGTCCGAGACAGCTGTAAAAAGTCTGATAGCCTTTTCTTATACATACAAGAAATATGAATTTGTGCACAGAACCTCTGCAAAAGCTTGCTCAAGATTTGTGCTGTATAATTTAATTGGCCATGGGTGTACCAAATAAATGTGAGCTGCGTATGAAATCACATGTCAGTAAAAACGTTTACGCTGGATTACATTTTGTGTGTCAGCTCCTACATTTTAACTCCTTTTGAATGGAACTCAAATGGAAGTCTACAGGTGCAGATGTACAATTTCACTTACCGAGATCTCTCTCCAAGATGACAACATGTATATGCAAGAGATGCTTTCTTCTTCCAACATATTGTAACCCCTCCCCCACAGCAATAAGTATAAAATATGGGTGGAGTTATGTAAAACTCCACTCAGTTTGAAAGTAAATTGAAATGAGTTGCAGTAAGTAAAAAGAATAAAAACAACCTTTAGCTATATATACTGCAAAAGATATGATACAGATCAGACATCATGACACAAGCCTTACTTAGTTGGAATGAAGTTTCAACATGCTGGAAGAACAACATTTTGCTTACTTATGCTAATTGTGTAATAAGTGAATGTGATACAGCTTGAAGCATGCATTAACTAATGCCTGCCAGGGTACAGGTGCTGTTCACTTACATGTGTAATGCAATTTACATGAATTACGTACACAAAAGGCCAAATCAGTCCTCCCAATTACCGTACATAAGCCGTTTAAAAAACAGCTTAACTGAAAAGACACATGGCCACAAAGCTCAATCGGTATTTGATTAGGTAAACAGGACAAAAATGCAATCTTGATGCCACATGGCAACCACAGAGATCCATAGGTCAATACTCTATTTGCCAATGAACATGTAGGCAGCCATGTACATTTATTTTAGGAAAATAACCTATCTTTTTAACATTATCTACAATGGCAGATAGGACCAGTTTTGACAGTTGTATAATCCACAGTCACAACTCTCATGGCTCATAAACACGGGGTATGGCTGTCGCCGCAACCGCGTGGCACACGCGTGTTGCGGCGACAGGTCGCCCGTGTGTATGACGCGCGCGCCCTGAACCGTCGCTACTCTGAGTTGTCGCCAGGCGATTGACTTGTTCAATCACTGCAACTGTCGCTAGTCCGCGTGTGTATGCGGACTAGCGACAGGAGACCTAATGCAGGTGAATGGAGCATCCGGCCGGGGGATGCTCCATTCACAGACAGCTTCTGCCGCGTCTCTGCCTTTCTGGCGAGACGTGTACATAGCTGTCACCACCAGGGAGCTGTCGCTCCCTGGTCTCTTATAGCCATGCAATGGGGGACAATTTTGCCCCGTGTGTATGTAGCTTCACAGTGAGTGCCGGTAACTCTGCTCCCAGCAGTGGACTAAACATGTACGTTTGTCTCAGAGTAAAATGCACTATAAATTACTCTTTCATTATGCCACTGTCACTTTGATTAGGTATTATTAATCTGACAGCACTAACCCTAGCAGCTGTTGTCAGTTGCTCCCGTTTTTACTGCCTGAAGAAGTGGGAGCATATCGGCGAAAAGTATCACATTTTTGGAATACACAATAAAAGTCTTATTTTGACATTATCTTGCTGATTCCTCTTTGTCTGCAATGTTATCTGATCTTAATTCACCACACTATGGTGGGCTCTCGACACGTGGGAAAAAAATAGTGCCTGGAGCGTTTTTTTACAGACATTGCAAATTACAAATTTATGTAGCTTCACATTGGCAGAGCAGAGGGAGGTAATTTTGCATCAGCATTCAAAGTGGCTCCTAAGTTGAGGACCTTCACAGGTGGATAGGGAGGCAAACTGGGGTGGGTCAAGCAGGGTACATTATTTGGTTAGGTAAAGGACAGGAGTGGATAGATTAAAGAGAGCCTGCCCTGAAAGGAAAAAAAAATCCCAGTTTGGGTACCTACTCGGGAGAGGCCTCCCCCGCTCCCCCTCCATTGTGCTGCATTGCGCAGGCAGCTGGCGTGTGCACTCTAACAAAGAGCTGAACGGGCTCAGCTTTTTCTGCTGAGCCTGAGCAGTGGTTCTGTGCTTCAGCATAGGTGTGAGCCGTCCTTCACAGTGCAGCCGCGCTGCCGTGACCTGCACGGGTCCTATCGCTGGAACTGAGGCAGCCTCGGGAGGATCCGGAAGCTTCCCCCTATCTCAGTATGCAGCTAAATGTTAGTCCTAAGCGTCTCACAGGTTTTCTTTAACCTCCCTGGCTTTATGATAATCTCCAGATTTAGGGTCTAAAAGCCGTACAATTATTTCAGAAGCTTTTAGACCCTAAGGGCCCGTTCACACTGTTGCGTTTTCAGGGCAATTTCAGCATCGCTGAAAATCGCTAGCGGTTTGAAAAACGCGTGCACAATGAAAGTATGTGGAAGTGTTCTCATCTAAGCGATTTGCTGAAACTTGTTGCCTGCATTTTCTGAGCGATTCTGGACGGGACTGTGGAGTCGGTACAAAAATCTTCCGACTCCAACTCTTCAGTTTATGAAACCATGACTCCGACTATCCAAAATGGCCCGACTCCGACTCCTTAGCCTAATATTTTCCAGGGCTGTGGATTTTGTACACAAATCACCCGACTCCTCAGTTTATTAAATCACCAACTCCAACTCCAAAGCCCTGATTCTGGAGCGATTCTGCAGGCTTAATTGAACTAGAAATCGCAAAACGCTAAGGGCCCATTCACACTTGTAAGCGCAAAACGCCGGCTTTGCGTGAGTGATTTTTAAGCGGAAAAAATTCACTGAACAATACAGCGATTTTTGCAATATAGCGTTTAGCGCTTCTATAGCGCTTACGTTTTGCAATTTTGGGTGATTTGTGGCAATTAGCGCAAATCGCCCAAATAAGAACGGGCCCATAGAGTTTAATTACCCTAGCGCTTTCAAAAGCGCTAGCGTTCGAGCGCTTTGCCGAAATCGCCCGCAAAACGTTAAAGTGTGAATGGGGCCTAATCGCTGAAAAAAAAAAGTTTGAAAAAAGCTTTCTAAACAGTGAAAAATTGCTGGGAAATCACTAGGAAAAAAAACGCCAGAAAATCGCTCAGCATTTGCGTTTAGCGATTTCTAGTGTGAATAGGCCCTTAAAACAAGGGAAAAAAAAAACATCCACAGAGATCTGGACCAGCTCCTGCATATAACTCACTCAGGCACGGGATTACGGCTCTGAGCTGCAGATTTCCATCCAGAGCCTGACTCAGGGCCCTTTTCCACTAGCAATCACTAGCATTCCTGATGAACGCTAGTGATTGCGATTCAGCAAAAGGTAAAAAATTCCCGGCGATTTCCCAACGTTTGCGATCGCGATTTTGCTATGCTTTGCACTGCATAGCCTAATCGCGGCAAAAATCGCTCCGCGGCGCGATCGCGATTAAGTAAAAACGAATTGCGGTAGTGGAAATTACCTACCGCGATTCCTATGTTAAAAAGCAAACCGTAGCGATTTTAAAATCACTAGCGGTTTGCGGTTTTGCGATTAAGCAATCGCAAACGCTGTAGTGGAAAAGGGCCCTCAGGATTACCGCTAAGGAGGTTTAAAGAAGAAAAATCCAGTAACAGAGCTTTAAAACATACTTCACATAAATGTAGCATTATCTGCAGCTTGACTATCATTCAGTGGTAACAGTAAACAGCTGCATTTGTTCTGATGTAGTATCTGAAATTAGTAATACAGAAACACTACAGCTGGGTTCACCAAAACATGTTGCTAAAAGGTCTGTTAGCCTTTTCACCTGCGCTTCTTTGCAAAGGGTTGCATATTCCCAAAATCACAGTTGCAAAGGCTGACTTCAGGGAAAAGGATACAAATAAAGAAATGAAAGCTTACACTACAGAGTAATAGTACATCAGTGGTGCTGGAATATCACCTGGGAAGCCACATCACACCATATTTTCTAACCTGTACTACCAGTTAGTAAGTAATCTGCCTCTTCTCAAAGTGCTGAGATTGCCATATGAACTGAGCACAAATGTCTGTGCTAGCATACTGTTAACTGATGTCTATAGCAACATGGACAGTAACATGCATTAACAGGATTAGAAAAAAGAAAAGCAAAGTGAGGAATATGGATTATGAGATCAGGTGAAGGATAAAGCTTTATTTAACCTTAAAGGGCAAGCAAATGGCATTGTAGATGATTCATAGAAAGAAAATGGGTATACTATTTATTACTCTCAATCCATCATTTTCAAACTCAGGGTTCACGGTACCGTAATACTGTAATCAAACAGCCTGAATGAATCCCCCCTTGACCTGTCATCAATGCACTGATTACTGCCAGTGTTCACTACACTTCCAAATGATCCACTTCCAAAAGTTTTTCCTTTGCTTCCTCAACTCTGAAATCTCTATGGGCATGATAAAATGAACCCGGATAATCTCAACTACACTGTGTACACACTGGACCTCAGATGATGACTCATAAAGAGGATATGTCACAACAGCACTGCATGGGGCATACATACTTCCTAGTAGGGATGATTAATGAGATGCAAATATATTCGCGTTCATGCAGGACTATGTAAATATGTATGTAAATTTATACAACCTGAAAATGGACCAATTTAAAGGGAACCTGAAGTAAGAAGAAAATTGATGTTGTCATATTCATTTCCCTTTAACAATACCAGTTGCCTGGCAGCCCTAAAGGCCTTTTTTGGCTGCAGTAGTGTCTGAATAACACCAGAAACAAGCATGCAGCTAATCTTGTCAGATTTGCTGCATGCTTGTTCAGGGTCTATGGCTGAAAGCATTAGAGGCATAGGATCAGCAGGACAGCCAGGCAACTGGTGTTACTCTAAAGAAAATATATATGGCAGCCTCCATATATTTCTTGCTTCAGGTTCCCTTTAAACCTGGGTGGGACTAGATTGGTCCATTTTCAAGCTGCATAAATATGCATAAAAATTAACATAATCCTGCATAAACTCTGAAATATTATTATTATTTATTGTACTTATAAAGCGCCAACATATTACGCAGCGCTGGACATTAATTTAGGTTACAGACAATATTTAGGGGTGATAAACAGCAATATGACAATACAGGAATACAAGAAAACCAGATCACACAGCACAGTATGAGTACAAGGTAATGCTTAGTCAGTCACTGGAGGGGAGCATGGATATTAGGCAAGTTAGGCTCACTCAGATGCATAGCATGGGTGCACAGTAATGGAGGTGCATGATCAGGTAGGACACAAAAGGAGGAGGACCCTGTCCAAAGGCTTACAATCTAGAGGGAGAGGTAGGGACACGAGAGGTAGGGGACCAGAGTTCAGCTGTGGGTTTAGAGCAATTGTGAGGGGTAGTAGGCCAGAGTGAAAAGGTGAGTTTTGAGGGCCTTCTTGAAGGTGTTGAAGGAGGGGCTGCCCTAATGGGTGGAGGTAGGGAGTTCCATAGTGTTGGAGTGGCTCTTGAGAAGTCTTGGAGGCGTGCATGGGACTGGGTGATGCGGGGGACGGTCAGGCAAAGTTCATTGGAGGAGCGGAGTGAGCGGCTTGGTGTGTATATCTCTGAGTAAGATCAGAAATGTAGGTTGGACAGGTTTTGTGGACGGATTTGTAGGTCAGACACAATATCTTGAATCTGATTCTGGACTGGATAGGAAGCCAGTGGAGGGATTCACGGAAGGGAGCCGCCCCGGTGGAGCGATGGAAGCAGTGGATAATTCTGGCTGCCACATTCATGATGGACCGCAGTGGGGCTATTCGGGTCATAGGGAGACCAGACAGAAGGGCATTGCAGTAGTCGAGGCGGGAAATTATGAGGGAATGGATGAGGAGTTTGGTGGTGGCAAAGGTTAGGAAAGGCTGAATCTTACAGATGTTACGAAGGTGGAAGTTGCAGGACTTTGTGAGGTTTTGGATGTGGGTAATGAAGGAGAGTGCGGAGTCCAGGGTGACACCCAGACAGCGGGCTTGAGAGGTAGGGCAAATGGTAGTGTGGTTAACAGTGACCTGCACATCTGGGAGGTCCAGGGATGACTGGGGTGGGAAGATCATAAATTCCGTTTTGCCTAGATTTAGTTTCAGGAACCTAGCGGACATCCAGGAGGAGATAGCAGATAGGCAGGAGGAGACCTTGTCCATGGTAGTGGTGGATATGTCAGGGGTGTGGAGGTAGATTTGGGTGTCATCTGCATACAGATGATAGTTAAAACCCATGGAGGAGATAACCTTGCCAATGGAGAATGTGTATAGGGAGAACAGTAGGGGGCCAAGGACCGAGCCTTGGGGGACTCCCACTGAGAGGTGGTTGGGGGTGGACGAGGACTCATTGAAGGAGGTCGTGAAGGAGCGGTTGGAGAGGTAGGATGAAAGCCAGGTCAGGGCGAGATCGTGAATGCCCATGGATTGGAGGGACTGGAGGAGTAGGGGATGATCTACTGTATCAAAAGCTGCTGAAAGGTCAAGGAGGAGGAGAATGGAGTATTTAGCTTTAGCTAAGGCAAGGTCATTGACCACTTTGGTGAGAGCCGTTTCGGTTGAGTGGGCAGGCCGAAATCCAGATTGCAGTGGGTCTAGTAGTGAGTTGGCATTGAGGTACTGGGTCAGGAGTTTGTGAACCAGACGCTCAAGGAGCTTTGAGGCGAAGGGGAGGAGGGAGATTAGGCGGTAGTTGGAGGGTAGCGAGGGGTAGAGGGAGGGTTTCTTGAGCAGGGGCAGTACTGTAGCCTGCTTGAAGTCTGAGGAGAAGGTGCCTGTGGATAGGGAGAGGTTAAACATGGTAGTGAGGACTGGGGCCAGATCCGTGAAGTGAGGCTGAAGTAGATCAGAAGGGATAGGGTCAAGGGGGGAGGTAGTGGTATGGGAAGTCTGCAGTAGGTGGTTGACTTCCTCAGTGGTAGAAGGAGTGAAGGAGGTGAGGGGAGGATAGGGTAGAGGAGGAGTTGGTTGTGGGAGTTGATCATCCCTACTCCCTAGTAACACTATCAAGGATGTACTAATTAAAGCCCATCCCTAGTAACACTATCAAGGATAGTTTAAAAAAAATAACCCATAATGTACCAATTAAAGCACATAAGTCTCTTGGCAGTATTTATTCTCTTCTGTAAAAATCTTGCAGTGTTCACTTTGTTTTTTGTTAATTTATGTTCATAGTTAAACTTCTATACAATACAATAACAATTGTAATGCGCTTTTCTCCCATCGGACAAGCTTTTTTTTTTTTTTTTTTTAAGCACCGGCGATTTTAAAAATCGCCCTAAAAGCGCTTGTACAATAATTCCCTATGAGAGTGTTCACATCTGAGCGGTTCGATTCCGATCCGCTCATCAAAGTGCTGCCTGTACCATTTTGGGGGGCGTTTTGCCTATAACGGCAGGTATAGGGAAATCGCAAAACGCTTGAAAAATCACTTTGTATAATGATTTCCCCATCACTTTTAACAATAAATGCATTATTCATTTCTGGGTCAAAGAGTTTGCTTCCTGACTTGCTTCAGGAAGTGAAAAAAACTAACTGCTCTGCAAAAGCGCCTTGAAAAAAGCTTTACACAAATTCGCAACGTGCAAGTAAGTGCCGGGACGGGGAAAAAAATTGTGCAAACAAACAAAACACAAATCTCTGGCGTCAGCAATTTCGATTTTAGATGTGAACAAAGCTTAAAGTGACTCTGTAACAAAAATTACAACCTTTTTTCTACCATCCTACAAGTTCCTAAACCTATTCTAATGTGATCTGGCTTGCTGCAGCTCTTTCTACTATAACCATCTCTGTAATAAATCAATGTATCTTTCCCCTGTCAGACTTGTCGGCCTGTGTCTGGAAGGCTGCCAAGTTCTTCAGTGTTGAACTGTTCCTCTATGCACACTCCAGTGTGTGTTTTATTTACATAAGCCAGCAGCTTCTCTGCTATCTTATCAGTGATAGAAGAGAGCTGGATAAAAATCCTCCTCTGGAGGCTGTGAAAGTAGCTGGTCTGTCACATACTGCGGAATTAACGACATAGGCAGAGCTGTCTGCAGGAAGCCTGTAATGTTCAGTGCATGAGAGAAGCTGGGGACAGAAGGTAAACACACACAAGTGATCTCTTGAGATTCAGAAGTAAGGCTGTATACAGTCTGCTTGTGTATGGATGTATTTTCTATGTGTGGACATACTGTACATCAACCTACTTCCTGTTTTGGTGGCCATTTTGTTTGTTTATAAACAAACTTTTTAAAACAGTTTTTGACTACTTTTAATGCGGCGGGGAGCGGTGAAATTGTGTCAGAGGGTAATAGGAGATGTCCCCTAACGCACTGGTATGTTTACTTTTGTGCGATTTTAACAATACAGATTCTCTTTAAGCCTCTCTGTGTTAAAAAAAAAAAAATACAGTGTGTGCTGTAGTTACCAGTGGCTTCCCAGCAGCACAAGTTATCCAGCGTGAGCTGCAGTTACCACTGCACTCCAACCACACAGGTCATACAGTGTGAGCTGGAGTTATCACTGCTCTCCAAGCAGCACTGGTCGCACAGTGAAAGCTGCAGTTATCAATACTCATACAGCACAGGTCCTACAGGAGTACATTTGAAATTGGCGCCGGTAGACTTGGGCGCAGGATTCAGTGGTATATGGCTGATCCTGCTTCTGCACAAGTCCGGGCCGTTTCAATTACTATTCCCCCTCCAGGCCGACATGGATAGTGGGGGAATGAAATAATTCGGCTTCCAGCGATTGCTGGAGGCCGAATTATTGGGTTTTTTAAGCAACCTCGGCTCCGTCTTCTGACGGACCCGACGTTACTCACTGAGCGCTGCAATAGGAGTGATTCCTATTGTAGTCTATGGAGGCGCCGGCTGCTCCCAAATCTAGCACTGCTCCGTCCTACAGTGTGAGCTGCAGTTATCAGTGGCCTCCTGGCAGCACAGGCCATACAACATGAGGTGCCATTATCAATGTAATCCATCAGCAGAAGTCACATAGTGTGAGCTGCAGTTACCAGTGCTTATCCAGCACAGGTTGTATAAATGTGAGCTGCAGTTAACAGTGCTCATCCAGTACAGGCCATACAGTGTGAGCTAGTTATCAGTGCACTCCCAGCAGCACAGGTCATACAGCGTGAGCTGCACTATAGTGTGAGCTGCAGTTATCAGTACCCCCCAGCAGCACAGGTCACACAGCGTGAGCCGCAGTTTTAAGTGACTCCCAGCAATACAGATCATACAGCGTGAGCTGCAGTTATCAGTGCACACTAGCAGCACAGGTCATGGACTGTGAGCTGCAGTTACCAGTGGCCTCCCAGCAGCTCAGGTCATACAGTGGGAGCTGTAATTACCAATGCACACCAGCAGAACAGGTCCCACCATGTGAGCTGCAGATACCAGTGGCATTCCAGCAACACAGGTCACAGTGTGAGCTTCAGTTAGAATTCATCAAGCACAGGTTGTACAGTGTAAGCTGCAGTTATTACTGAGCTCACTGCAGAGGTCCTAGAGTTTGCTGCAGTTATCAGTGGCCTCCTGGCAGCATAGGTCATACAGTGAGCTGCAGTTATGTCTGCACTGAGCAGCACGTCATACAGTTTGAACTACAGTTATCAGTGCTCATCCAGCACAGGTCATACAGTGTGAGCTGCAGTTATCACTGCACTCCACTGCCAGCAGCACAGGTGATACACTGTGAGCCGATATTCCCAGTCATTGAGTGAGCAGCAGCTACCTGGATAACGGAACACAGACAGACTTCTCCTCTACGCTGGTTACACTGACACACCCCGTTCCCGTTGCAGAATCCATTGCTGCTTCCTGGCCGCTTGTCACTTTAACTACCGGAAAGGAAATCACTAGTGCATACTTCTTCTACCTACTGGCTTTGCAACATGCACTTCCGGTATCTGGCCGTAGTCTCTTGCGACACTTCCGGTTGCTCGTTATTGAATGGTGTGGACCATAGAGTGTTGGTTTGTTGTTAGTTCAGTCAGTTTTGAGTCGGGTAGGACTGGGGTAGGTGGTGCACTCGATGTGCTGCTGCATTGTTCTTCTCGGCATCTGGTGCAGATCTTCATAACTCTGCCGCTTCTCCGCTGTCTGTGCATGTAGCTTAGCACTGGGTGTAGTCTTTCAAAGTAGAGTGACCAGATTTTTGTGGGTCCAACCTAGGACGGGGAGGGAGGCGCGGGGCAGACATGTCAGTACAAAATAAACGCAATGCGGGCAAATATGTCAGTACAAAATAAACGCAATGCGGGCAACATGTCAGTACAAAATAAACGCAATGCGGGCAAACATGTCAGTACAAAATAAATGCAATGCGGGCAAACATTTCACCAGAAAATAAACGCAAAGCGGGCAAACATTTCACCAGAAAATAAACGCAATGCGGGCAAACATTTCACCAGAAAAAAACCGCAATGCGGGCAAACATTTCACCAGAAAATAAGCGCAATGCAGGCAAACATTTCACCAGAAAATAAACACATTGGGCTCTATTCTCAAAGACTTCCCGCATGCGGTAAAGTACATGTGGGAAGTTTGCACCCAAAATACCGTCAAGTTGGAATTCTCAAAATGTTCCGCATGTTTTTTCCGCATGCGGAAAAAGTGTGGTAAAAGTGCGGGATTCATGCGGAAAACTTTCCGCAAAAGTCGGTATTTTCCGCAATAAAAGATCAATTCTCAAAAATGTTCAGGCGCATCATTTCGATGTTAATTACCGATTTTTTATCACCTACAAGTAGTAGGTGATATATTCCGCATCCCATTGACTTTCATGAAGTGTGGAGGCTTAAGGGCTGTGTTTGCTGGACTTTAACTTTTTTTTTTTTTTAAACACTTTTTCATGCGACCTTTTTACCGCATCATTCCCGCATGAATAATAGCTGTTTCCGAATCTTTTTTCCCGCATGCGGAAAACATGCGGAAAATATTAGTGAATGTGGAAAAAATGCGGAGTTTACCGCTGGCGGGAATATAGCGGTAAAATTTTGCGGGAAATTTGGCTCTTTGAGAATAGAGCCCAATGGGCTCTATTCACAAAACCATGTGCGGTAACTCTTTTTTGGGTGAAAAATTACCTCCAGTTATAATTCACTAAAAATAGTGAAAACAGTGAGTATTCACTAAAAATGTACCAAGTGTGATAAAAGTGCGATAAAACAGGTGATAAAACTGTCAGTAATAGGTACGGAAATAAAGCTTTTTTGACCACTGTAGGGCAGCCCATATACTTGCCACCCATTACACAGAGACGACCCAGGAAAGCCTGTCACATTTAAAGTGGGACCTCAACTCTTGCACAGGACAGAAGGAAAACATAGAAATGCACCCTGTATGTATATAAATTAGCCTGTCTAATTCCCCCTCATCTGTGAATAATCACAACTATAATTTTAGCTCTCAGCTGTGCCAGCTGGCTGCCTCAGCAGAGCAGCTAATGTGTAAACACAGGATGTTAACCCTATGTCTGCTTTCATGAAAGCAGGAAGTACCTACACTGGAGATTTTTTGCTGGATTTGTATCAGCTGAAACAAATAAATGTTTTTCTTTAAAGGTAATTATGCTGTTGCTTATCTTTTAGAGCAGAGAAGGATTTCCTCCTCGGCATCTATTAAATCATCTAAAAGACTGTACAAGGTCTGAAAGTGCGCCTTGAGATTAGACACACTCGTCTTTTCTGCCTTCTATGTAAAATTGACAAACTCGAGCAAACAAAGCTCAAAAGGCTCCATCCTGAAGGCCAAAAGCAGAGAAGTGATAATTATCACCTACCATTTGTAGGTGATAAAAAAAATCCTTAATTAACACCAACTGTTCAATTGAGAATCTCGAATTGGAGAAAAATTTTGAGGTAATTACCACACTTTTACCGCATGAGGTAAAAAAAAATTGTGAATTTCAAAATGGAGATATTTTGGTCGGTGTTTATCACTACCTAATTTAACTCATGCCGTAACTCATTGAGAATAGAGCCCAATGCGGGAAAACATTTCACCAGAAAAAAAACGCAATGCGGGCAAACATTTCACCTGAAAATAAACGCAATGCGGGCAAACATTTCACCAGAAAAAAACCGCAATGCGGGCAAACATTTCACCAGAAAATAAGCGCAATGCAGGCAAACATTTCACCAGAAAATCAACGCAATGCGGGCAAACATTTCACCAGAAAAAAAACGCAATGCGGGCAAACATTTCACCAGAAAAAAACGCAATGCGGGCAAACATTTCACCAGAAAAAAAACGCAACGGGAGCACATTTCACCTGGAAAAAGCATTTACTCACCTGGCAGAAGTCTCCGGCCTCTGGCGCGCTGCTCCCGGGACCACCTTCCTCCTCCTGCAGAGTTCCGCGCTGACAGGGCTACGGCAAGATGGTGCCCGAAGCCCTGTACTGGAGACACAAATAGTCTCCAGTACAGGGCTTCGGCAGCCATCTTGCCGTAGCCCTGCTCGCCTGCCGGTGTCAAAACACCAGAAGACTAAGGAGGCTTGAGCGGGGCTGCGGGCAATGAACTGGCACGGCGTCTATAGACGCCGCTGCCAGTTCATGAGGATAGAGTGGCCCGAGGCCGGGACGTCCCGCTACTAAAAGCGAGACATTTCCCGGGACCTCATGCTGCCTGGTACAGCGGACCCCGAATCCGGGACGCGTCCCGGGTAATCCGGGACGTCTGGTCAGTCTATTCAAAGACTTGTTAAAACCTAAAACAATCCCGGCTAATACTTGTACAGTGCTACAGCAGGGGCAAACCCAGGATTTTCAAGGGCAGGATTCCTGAAAGGTCTCTTCGCAAGCCGAGCATGCGGTTTCCCACAAAATACACATGATGCACAGCATTTCCCCACAAAATACACAGAATGGGCAGTGTTTCCTTACAAAATACACATGATGCAGTAGTGTTTTCGCCAAAATATATACAATGTGGCAGTGATTAAGTAGGCAGATAACCCCCCTTTATTATGGATAACGAAATTACCCTTTAGTACAGGTGACCAGATGACCCCACCCCATGGCCCTCCCATTTACTGTATAGTTAGCTAGATGACCCCCCCCCCCCCCCCCAGTTAGGATAGGTAACCACATGATCCCCATTTATCGTATATAGCCAGATGACTCCCTGTTCAGTACATATATGCAGATTCCTCCTTGTATTTCGCCAAATCCCCCTCGTATGTAGCCAGATACGCCTTGTATATAGTCAGACCCCCTTTGTATATAGCCAGGGTATATAGTCAGATCCCCCTTGTATATAGTCAGGGTCAGTGGTGCTCAGCAGAGCTCGAATATTCGAGTAGCTCGAATATTCGAGCTCTTTTTCAGCTATTCGAGCTCGGTATTCGAGCTCCGAATAGCTGGAGCTATTCGGATGGGCTATCCGAGTACACTCGAATAGCCCATTCACTATTCGAGCTATTCGAGCAACCCGGCGCTATTCGAGCTCGGTACCGAGCTCGAATAGCGTCATAGCCCAGATTGATGTCCTTAGAGCCAATCAGAGGGCTCCCAGGCCCTCTGACGGCAGCCAATCACAGAGGGGGACCCTGGCCAGCCCCTACCCTATAAATAGCGGCCGCCATGTTACGTTTCTCCGTGCTTGCCTGAGACTTGTACAGAGAGAGAGTTGCTCCTTTGTGCTTTGGCTTAGCAAGAGCTCTATTGTGGTCATTTACCTAGCGTTTTTGCTCACATACACCTCCTATACACAGCTATATTGTTGTTAGTTATTTAGACATTGTATTTTAGTTAGTAGCTTGTGTGTTACATTAGAGACAGGCAGCTGCTGCAAGCTTACAGGTTTAGGCCTCAGGGGGGCCTTGCCTCTGTGGGCAGCTGTCCTCTGTTTATTTCTCTCATCTATACCAGTATTTCTGCTGTCCTTTACTAATAGTATTGTAGTTATACTGTACTAGGAGTAGGACACTCACTGACTGTCACTGTTTATAGGCTACTAGCTAGCTCCTGCGTGTGTGCACTCACTCACTGTCTGTGTGTACACACACTCTATTTCCTTCTGATTACTGATAGATTATTGTTAGTTAGTTGTACTTACTTACTACTTACTCTTACTGTACCCGTAGGGACACTCACTGTCACTGTTCATATAGGCTACTAGCTCCTGCGTGTGCGCACTGCACTCACTGTCTGAGTGTACACACACAACACACACTCTATTTCCTTCTGATCGCTGATTGATTATCGTAATTAGTTAGTTGTACTTACTGTTACTACTTACACTTACTGTACTAGGAGTCTAGGACACTCAGTCACTGTTCATAGGCTACTAGCTCCTGCGTGCGTGCACTCACTGTCTGAGTGTACACACACAACACACACTCTATTTCCTTCTGATCGCTGATTGATTATCGTAATTAGTTAGTTCTACTTACTTACTGTTACTACTTACTCTTACTGTACTAGGAGTCTAGGACACTCAGTCACTGTGTTCATAGGCTACTAGATCCTGCGTGCGTGCACTCACTGTCTGAGTGTACACACACAACACACACTCTATTTCCTTCTGATCGCTGATTGATTATTGTAATTAGTTAGTTCTACTTACTGTTACTAATTACTCTTGCTGTACTAGGAGTCTAGGACACTCAGTCACTGTTCATAGGCTACTAGCTCCTGCGTGCGTGCACTCACTGTCTGAGTGTACACACACAACACACACTCTATTTCCTTCTGATCGCTGATTGATTATCGTAATTAGTTAGTTGTACTTACTGTTACTACTTACTCTTACTGTACTAGGAGTCTAGGACACTCAGTCACTGTGTTCATAGGCTACTAGCTCCTGCGTGCGTGCACTCACTGTCTGAGTGTACACACACAACACACACTCTATTTCCTTCTGATCGCTGATTGATTATTGTAATTAGTTAGTTCTACTTACTGTTACTAATTACTCTTGCTGTACTAGGAGTCTAGGACACTCAGTCACTGTTCATAGGCTACTAGCTCCTGCGTGCGTGCACTCACTGTCTGAGTGTACACACACAACACACACTCTATTTCCTTCTGATCGCTGATTGATTATCGTAATTAGTTAGTTGTACTTACTGTTACTACTTACTCTTACTGTACTAGGAGTCTAGGACACTCAGTCACTGTGTTCATAGGCTACTAGCTCCTGCGTGCGTGCACTCACTGTCTGAGTGTACACACACCCACACTCCATTTCCTTCTGATCGCTGATTGATTATTGTAATTAGTTAGTTCTACTTACTGTTACTACTTACTCTTACTGTACTAGGAGTCTAGGACACTCAGTCACTGTGTTCATAGGCTACTAGCTCCTGCGTGCGTGCACTCACTGTCTGAGTGTACACACACCCACACTCCATTTCCTTCTGATCGCTGATTGATTATCGTAATTAGTTAGTTGTACTTACTGTTACTACTTACTCTTACTGTACTAGGAGTCTAGGACACTCAGTCACTGTCCATAGGTTACTAGCTCCTGCGTGCGTGCACTCACTGTCTGAGTGTACACACACCACCCACACTCTATTTCCTTCTGATCGCTGATTGATTATTGTAATTAGTTAGTTCTACTTACTGTTACTACTTACTCTTACTGTACTAGGAGTCTAGGACACTCAGTCACTGTGTTCATAGGCTACTAGCTCCTGCGTGCGTGCACTCACTGTCTGAGTGTACACACACCCACACTCCATTTCCTTCTGATCGCTGATTGATTATTGTAATTAGTTAGTTCTACTTACTGTTACTACTTACTCTTACTGTACTAGGAGTCTAGGACACTCAGTCACTGTGTTCATAGGCTACTAGCTCCTGCGTGCGTGCACTCACTGTCTGAGTGTACACACACTAAATTTACTTGTGATTACTACTGATTATTGTAACTGCTAGTTGTACTTCCTGACTGTTACTACTTACTTACTGTACTAGGGGACACTCACTCAGTCACCTCACCAACCAACCAACTCACCTCATTAAAGTACCCCACTTTTCACCCGCCCTTTTAAAAAACTTTTGTCTATACGCCCAAAACATTGAAGATGTCTGGAAGTGGCAGCCAGCACGGTTTGGGCAAGGGCAAGGGCAGCAAGGGAATCAGGAGGAGAGGGAGCAGCATTGTGGCAAGCCGCGGCCGCGGGCGCGCCACCATGCACAGTTCCGCAGCAGCAGCAGCAGCGTCAGTGGCTAACATTCCTCCCATAGCCACTGGCCGTGGACGCCTTGGGCGCCGCCCAGCAGGAGCATCTGCAACTCACGCTGCAGAGACACAGCAGCAGCAGCGTGTAGCACCTGCTCCCATTTTCCTCCAGCCGGGTCGGAAACGTCCCATTGAGGAAAAGGATGCAGACACTGTGGTGCAACTCATGACGGAGGATGAGCAGCCCGCCATCAGCTCTGCATCCGAGGCCTCCACCCTCACCACCACCACCACCACCACCCCTGTTCGCAGCAGCCGCCCAGCAGGGCCTGGGGAGGAGGCCAGTTCACCGTCAGTTGGCGACCTGTCATTCAGCAGTCTTTTGACCCCAGGCATCATGAGTCAATTGTCTGCTGTTGTTGGCGATTTTGAGGAGGAGATGCTGATGGGCACTTTGGGGGATGAGGGATTGGACAGCAAGACTGTGGCGACAGTCAAGCAGCCCATCCATGCATCAGGAGAGGAGTTTGGGGGGTCCTCATCCCAGCAGGACATGTTTCAGGAGGGGGAGGATGATGATGACCCGGTGACAGACAGAGACTGGGTGCCACCACCTCCAGGGGATGTCGTCCTCAGCAGCTCTGAGGAGGAGGAGGAGGATGCTCTTGTGGGCCTTGCAAGGAGGCGCATCATTGCAAGCATTGGCAGCAGCAGTAGGCAGGTCCCACAGCCTGCTGGTGTCTCAGGCTCAGCAGCAGCAGCAGCAGCATCTGCCAGTACCACCACCAGCCGCACCCAAGCCCCCCAAGCCCCCCCCCCAACCACCACAGGGAGACAGGCAGCAGCGCTTCCATGCCGTAGGGGGATGTTTAAGTCACCAATCTGGCGATATTTCACCATGCCCACTGTGTACAGCAAGTACGCCACTTGCAACAACTGTCAGCGGAAGTTGAGCAGAGGTGCAGACCCCTTAAAGTTCTGCACCAGCTCGCTCATCAACCACCTTGCGGCTAAACATTTCCACCAGCATGAGGAGTTCCAGAGGCTGAAGGCATCTGGTGCTGGCAGTGGCACCACACCCATCACTGCACAGCCTTCAGCAGCAGCAGCAGCAACAGCAGCCACCCGCCCTCCTGCTCCTCCAGCAGCACCAGCAGGAGTGCGGAAACGCACTGCTCCTCCCCCCTCTGCAACTCCTGCCGCCGACACTGAGGCCTGTTCTGGCAGCCAGTCCTCAGTGGCCTCCTCTGCTGTGTCTGCTGATTCCCGTGTCAGCAAAAGGCCACGCCAGAGCCTTTTGAGCGAGTCCTTCCAGGGGGTGGTTAGGGCTCTGCCTCCCAGCAGCCGTCGCGTGCGGCAGCTGAACGGCTTGCTGGCACGGGCCATGTGCTCCCAACTCCTGCCGTACACGCTCGTGCAGGAGGGGAGCGACATTCGTGCGCTGCTTGCTTGCGCAGCCCCAGACTGGCAGCTCCCCAGCAGACACTTCTTTGCCCGCAAGGCCATTCCTGCACTGCACCGCTTTGTGATGGCCAATGTGGAGCGAGGGCTGGAGCACGCGGTTGGTGAAAGGGTCCACGTCACCATGGACTCCTGGAGCAGCCGCTTCGGGACAGGCCGCTACCTGTCCTTCACTGTCCACTGGGTCAGCTTGGTGGAAGGGGGTGAGGATGGGAGAGCAGCAGCGGGCACAGCAGCAGCAGCAACACAGTGGGTGGTGCCACCCCGCAGGGTCAGGGGAACTGCAGCAGGTTCCTCCGATCCTCTGCCATCCTCCGGCACACCTGGCCAAACCCCCCGCCTCAGCAGCAGCGTGAAGGCCCGCCACTGCCAAGCGCTGCTGCACTTGGTCAGCCTTGGGAAGACCAAGCTGACGGCAACCCATGTGTTGGCCAAACTCCAGGAGCAGGAGAGGATTTGGCTGACCCCCAGAGGCCTCAGAGTCGGAGAGGTGGTGGCCGACAATGGGGCCAATCTGGTTGCCGCAATAGACAGGGGAAACCTGACCCACATCCCCTGTCTTGCCCACGTGCTGAACCTGGTGGTGCAGAAGTTCCTGCGCACCTACCAGGGGATGGGCGAACTGCTGGAAACGGCAAGGAATGTTGTGCGTCACTTCCGGCGCTCGGCTGCAGCCTGTGCGAGCCTGGAAGACGTGCAAAAGGAGCTGGATCTGCCACGCCATCGGCTGATCCTTGACGTTCCGACTCGCTGGAACTCCACCCTGGCGATGTTGGAGCGTCTGGTTGAACAGAAGCGCGCTGTCAAACAGTACCTTGCCCTGGCCACTGTTTCCGCCGCTCAGAGAAGGGACAAGACCAGCAACATCCCGTCCATCGTCCCCGATGATGACTGGAGGCACATGCAGCAGGTGTGCTTTGTGCTGGCTCCCTTCCTGCAGGCCACAAACATGGTGAGCAGGGACTATGCTATGGTCTGCGAGTGGGTGCCCCTGGTTTCTCTGCTGAACAGGGCCCTCGATGCTTTGCTGGAACAGGGAGCGGCAGCCTTGGACCAGCAGGAGCGGCAACCAGCTGCGCAGTCCACCTCTGAGGGGGAGGAGGAGGAGGACTTGGTGGAGGTCCCTGACCTGGCTGCTGATGAGGGGGATCAGCACAGCGCAGCTGAGTTGGTGCGGGTGTGGAGAGAGGATGAGGCGGCAGAGGAGGAGGATGAGGACAGCACTGACGTCGATGTGCCAGCAGACGTGGCCCGCCTCTTCCCAATGGCAGCGCACATGCTGACGTGCCTGCGCAGGGACCCCAGGGTGATCCAGATGAAGCAGAGGGAGGACATCTGGATCAGCATGATGTTGGACCCACGCCTCAAGGGGAAGTTGAGCCAGTTCCTGCCGCCTGCAGGAGGAGACCCAGCGCAACAAATAAGGAGCTTGCAGCAGGCCCTTGTTGAGCGCTTGGAGGAAGCCTTCCCCCAGCCTTCCACCCCCACTGTCCAGCAGCCAGCACAGAGGCAGCAGCAGGTGCCTGCATCCAGCAGCAGCAAGCGCCCCACAGACCTGCTGTCTCTCAGCCACGAGCTCTACAGGACTGTAGAGGCTCCGGCAGCAGTGACTAGAGAGGAGATGCATGCAGCAGCATCCTCCTCCGGTCACAGCCAGCGCCTGACCCGCATGGTGGCTGACTACATGGGGTCGTACAGCGGGCTTGACAGCGATGCCCCTGTTGATCCCATGGAGTATTGGGTCAAGCGCATGGAGATCTGGAGCGAGCTGGCGCAGTACGCCCTGGAAGTGCTGTCCTGCCCCCCTTCCAGCGTGCTGTCCGAGCGCTGCTTCAGTGCAGCTGGTGGCGTGGTCACCGAGAAACGCTCACGTCTGTCTCACAAGTCTGTGGACAGACTGACGTTTCTCAAGATGAACCAGGCGTGGGTGGAAGGCGAGTTCCTGGCCCCTGTTGTCGGTGAGAGGGGGACATGAACTGGCTGCCGGAACCATCGTTAATGTGCCTTACCACCCTTTACCACCTCCTGGCTCCTGCTCACTAAGCCAGCCTGGTTCACTTTGACTATTACGTCGCCTGCAGCCACACATTTTACACCTACAGTGGGCTGCTGTGTACTGCCCTTCTGCTGTCTGTCTGTGTTTCCCACTGCCAGGGTACACAGAATTACCTTCTTCTGCTGCCACTCTGCCACCAGCTATTACGTCAAACAATAGCTATATTGGTTGTAAAACCAAAAACCAAAAAACCATAAAAAAAAAAAAAAAGGTTTAATTTTTCTGAGGTGCCCGGGTTGAAAACTGTGTTGTCCCAGTTGTGTATTGGACACAATGTGGGCTGCACGACCGCTGTCTGGGACCTCCTGTTGTGTTTATTTACAGCCCTGGTATCACCGCTAGGTACCAGGGCTATTATGTCACGCTGCCTACCTGCTGCCACACTCACACTGCTCCTCCATACCTCCTCCTGCTGCTGCTGCTGCTGTCTGTCTGTGTTTCCCACTGCCAGGGTACACAGAATTACCTTCTTCTGCTGCCACTCTGCCACCAGCTATTACGTCAAACAATAGCTATATTGGTTGTAAAACCAAAAACCAAAAAACCATAAAAAAAAAAAAAAAAAGGTTTAATTTTTCTGAGGTGCCCGGGTTGAAAACTGTGTTGTCCCAGTTGTGTATTGGACACAATGTGGGCTGCACGACCGCTGTCTGGGACCTCCTGTTGTGTTTATTTACAGCCCTGGTATCACCGCTAGGTACCAGGGCTATTATGTCACGCTGCCTACCTGCTGCCACACTCACACTGCTCCTCCATACCTCCTCCTGCTGCTGCTGCTGCTGCTGTCTGTCTGTGTTTCCCACTGCCAGGGTACACAGAATTACCTTCTTCTGCTGCCACTCTGCCACCAGCTATTACGTCAAACAATAGCTATATTGGTTGCAAAACCAAAACCAAACAAACCATAAAAAAAAAAAAGGTTTAATTTTTCTGAGGTGCCCGGGTTGAAAACTGTGTTGTCCCAGTTGTGTATTGGACACAATGTGGGCTGCACGACCGCTGTCTGGGACCTCCTGTTGTGTTTATTTACAGCCCTGGTATCACCGCTAGGTACCAGGGCTATTATGTCACGCTGCCTACCTGCTGCCACACTCACACTGCTCCTCCATACCTCCTCCTGCTGCTGCTGCTGCTGTCTGTCTGTGTTTCCCACTGCCAGGGTACACAGAATTACCTTCTTCTGCTGCCACTCTGCCACCAGCTATTACGTCAAACAATAGCTATATTGGTTGCAAAACCAAAACCAAACAAACCATTAAAAAAAAAAAAGGTTTAATTTTTCTGAGGTGCCCGGGTTGAAAACTGTGTTGTCCCAGTTGTGTATTGGACACAATGTGGGCTGCACGACCGCTGTCTGGGACCTCCTGTTGTGTTTATTTACAGCCCTGGTATCACCGCTAGGTACCAGGGCTATTATGTCACGCTGCCTACCTGCTGCCACACTCACACTGCTCCTCCATACCTCCTCCTGCTGCTGCTGCTGCTGCTGTCTGTCTGTGTTTCCCACTGCCAGGGTACACAGATGATTTACCTTCTGCTGCCACTCTGCCACCAGCTATTACGTCAAACAATAGCTGCTCGCCTACTCCTCCATTCCTCCTCCTGCTGCTGCTGTCTGTCTGTGTTTCCCACTGCCAGGGTACACAGAATTACCTTCTTCTGCTGCCACTCTGCCACCAGCTATTACGTCAAACAATAGCTATATTGGTTGCAAAACCAAAACCAAACAAACCATTAAAAAAAAAAAAAAGGTATAATTTTTCTGAGGTGCCCGGGTTGAAAACTGTGTTGTCCCAGTTGTGTATTGGACACAATGTGGGCTGCACGACCGCTGTCTGGGACCTCCTGTTGTGTTTATTTACAGCCCTGGTATCACCGCTAGGTACCAGGGCTATTATGTCACGCTGCCTACCTGCTGCCACACTCACACTACTCCTCCATACCTCCTCCTGCTGCTGCTGCTGCTGTCTGTCTGTGTTTCCCACTGCCAGGGTACACTACACAGATGATTTACCTTCTGCTGCCACTCTGCCACCAGCTATTACGTCAAACAATAGCTGCTCACATTACTCCTCCATTCCTCCTGCTGCTGTTGCGGTCTGTCTGTGTTTCCCACTGCCAGGGTACACAGAATTACCTTCTGCTGCCACTCTGCCACCAGCTATTACGTCAAACAATAGCTATATTGGTTGCAAAACCAAAACCAAACAAACCATTAAAAAAAAAAAAAGGTTTAATTTTTCTGAGGTGTCCGGGTTGAAAACTGTGTTGTCCCAGTTGTGTATTGGACACAATGTGGGCTGCACGACCGCTGTCTGGGACCTCCTGTTGTGTTTATTTACAGCCCTGGTATCACCGCTAGGTACCAGGGCTATTATGTCACGGCGAGCTGCCTGCCTCATTGACTGCCTGCTGCCACACACTCATCCTCCTCCTCCTGCTGCTGAATTTACCTCCTGCTGTCTTTGTGTTTCCACTGCCAGGGAGCACATACAATGGCGCTTCCAACATGCGTGCGCCCACCAGCTATTTGTTACGCTCAAAAATAGCTGCATTTCTTTAAAAAAAAAATTGAAAAGAGAAATACGTGAAGAAGAAGAAGACGATATTGAAAAAGAAGGAGAAGATGAAGATGAAGAAGAAGATGAAGAAGAAGATGAAGAAGATGATGAAGAAGAAGATGAAAAAGAAGAAGAAGATGAAGAAGAAGAAGAAGAAGAAGAAGAAGAAGAAGAAGATGAAGAAGAAGAAGATGAAGAAGAAGAAGAAGAAGATGAAGAAGAAGAAGAAGAAGAAGATGAAGAAGCAGAAGATGAAGAAGATGAAGATGAAGAAGATGAAGATGAAGAAGAAGATGATGAAGAAGAAGAAGAAGATGATGAAGAAGAAGAAGAAGAAGATGATGAAGAAGAAGAAGAAGATGATGAAGAAGAAGAAGAAGACAATATAGAAGAAGAAGAAGAAGAAGATATAGAAGAAGAAGATCTAGAAGAAGAAGAAGAAAGATAAAGAAGAAGAAGAACAAGTATATACAGTAACACTACTGAACAAAATTAAGGACACAACTTCTCTTTCCACATTTTTTTTTAAAGGAACATCCCCACATAATCACTTGCTGTTGTTACTTGGAAAAAAAGATGTTTCTTGCATCATTCACCCTCAAAACAAGTGTTGGAAGCTATTTAAGGCCAATTCGAATAGTCAGCTCGAATAGTGAGCTCGAATACCGACTCGAATAGTGAGCTCGAAGTCCGAGGTCGAATCGAATAGTAAAAATTATTCGACTCGAATATTCGACTGACCTCGAATAATTTACTATTCGAATTCGACCTAACTCGAATTTTGAAAAGGGGTATTTGAGCATCACTAGTCAGGGTATATAGTCAAAACCCTCTTGTATATAGCCAGGGTATATAGTCAGATCCCCCTTGTATATAGCCAGATCCCCCTGGTATATAGCCAGATTCCCCCGGTGGTATATAAACAGTGTGTATATAGCCAGATCCCACTGCAAATAGTCACTGTATATAGCCAGATCCCCCTGCATATAGCCAGTGTATATAATCAGATCCCCCTACCCCCCCCCCCCGTATATAGCCAGATCCCCGTGCATATAGCCAGTGTATATAGTCAGATCCCCATGTATATATAGCCAGATCACCCCCTGTATATATAGCCAGATCCCCCTGCATATAGCCAGTGTATATAGTCAGATCCCCCTGTATATACAGGGAGTGCAGAATTATTAGGCAAATGAGTATTTTGACCACATCATCCTCTTTATGCATGTTGTCTTACTCCAAGCTGTATAGGCTCGAAAGCCTACTACCAATTAAGCATATTAGGTGATGTGCATCTCTGTAATGAGAAGGAGTGTGGTCTAATGACATCAACACCCTATATCATCTGTGCATAATTATTAGGCAACTTCCTTTCCTTTGGCAAAATGGGTCAAAAGAAGGACTTGACAGGCTCAGAAAAGTCAAAAATAGTGAGGGATGCAGCACTCTTAAAATTGCAAAGCTTCTGAAGCGTGATTATCGAACAATCAAGCGTTTCATTCAAAATAGTCAACAGGGTCGCAAGAAGCGTGTGGAAAAACCATGGCGCAAAATAACTGCCCATGAACTGAGAAAAGTCAAGCGTGCAGCTGCCAAGATGCCACTTGCCACCAGTTTGGCCATATTTCAGAGCTGCAACATCACTGGAATGCCCAAAAGCACAAGGTGTGCAATACTCAGAGACATGGCCAAGGTAAGAAAGGCTGAAAGACGACCACCACTGAACAAGACACACAAGCTGAAACGTCAAGACTGGGCCAAGAAATATCTCAAGACTGATTTTTCTAAGGTTTTATGGACTGATGAAATGAGAGTGAGTCTTGATGGGCCAGATGGATGGCCCCGTGGCAGAATTGGTAAAGGGCAGATAGCTCCAGTCCGACTCAGACGCCAGCAAGGTGGAGGTGGAGTACTGGTTTGGGCTGGTATCATCAAAGATGAGCTTGTGGGGCCTTTTCGGGTTGAGGATGGAGTCAAGCTCAACTCCCAGTCCTATTGCCAGTTTCTGGAAGACACCTTCTTCAAGCAGTGGTACAGGAAGAAGTCTGTATCCTTCAAGAAAAACATGATTTTCATGCAGGACAATGCTCCATCACACGCGTCCAAGTACTCCACAGCGTGGCTGGCAAGAAAGGGTATAAAAGAAGAAAAACTAATGACATGGCCTCCTTGTTCACCTGATCTGAACCCCATTGAGAACCTGTGGTCCATCATAAAATGTGAGATTTACAAGGAGGGAAAACAGTACACCTCTCTGAACAGTGTCTGGGAAACTGTGGTTGCTGCTGCAAGCAATGTTGATGGTGAACAGATCAAAATACTGACAGAATCCATGGATGGCAGGCTTTTGAGTGTCCTTGCAAAGCAAGGTGGCTATATTGGTCACTGATTTGTTTTTGTTTTGTTTTTGAATGTCAGAAATGTATATTTGTGAATGTTGAAATGTTATATTGGTTTCACTGGTAAAAATAAATAATTGAAATGGGTATATATTTGTTTTTTGTTAAAGGAAAGGTTCAGGGAGGGTGGAGGAAAAATAAAAATCAATTTCCACTTACCTGGGGCTTCCTCCAGCCCGTGGCAGGCAGGAGGTGCCCTCGCCGCCGCACCGCAGGCTCCCGGTGGCCGACCCGACCTGGCCAGGCCGGCTGCCAGGTCGGGCTCTTCTGCGCTCCAAGTCCTGGTACTTCTGCGTCCCACGCCGGCGCTCTGACGTCATCGGACGTCCGCCGGGCTGTACTGCGCATGCGCAGAACGACTGCGCATGCGCAGTACAGCCCGGCGGACGTCCGATGACGTCAGAGCGCCGGCGTGGGATGCAGAAGTACCAGGACTTGGAGCGCAGAAGAGCCCGGCCTGGCCAGGTCGGGTCGGCCACCGGAGACCACCGGGAGCCTGCGGAGCGGCGGCGAGGGCACCTCCTGCCTGCCACGGGCTGGAGGAAGCCCCAGGTAAGTGGAAATTGATTTTTATTTTTCCTCCACCCTCACTGAACCTTCCCTTTAAGTTGCACAGTACAGCCCGGAGGACGTCCGATGATGTCAGCGCGCCCGCGTGGGATGCAGAAGTGCCGGGCCTTGGAGCGCTGAAGAGCCCGACCTGGCAGCCGGCCTGGCCAGGTCGGGTCGACCACCGGAGACCACCAGGAGCCTGCGGAGCGGCGGCGAGGGCACCTCCTGCATGCCATAGGCTGGAGGAAGCCCCAGGTAAGTGGAAATTGATTTTTATTTTTTCACTACCGTCCCTGAACCTTCCCTTTAATAATTATGCACAGTAATAGTCACCTGCACACACAGTTATCCCCCTAAAATAGATAGCTAAAACTAAAAACTACTTTCAAAAATATTCAGCTTTGATATTAATGAGTTTTTTTGGGTTCAGTGAGAACATGGTTGTTGTTCAATAATAAAATTATTCCTCAAAAATACAACTTGCCTAATAATTCTGCACTCCCTGTATAGCCAACCCCCCCCCCCCCATATATAGCCAGATCCCCCTATATATATATATATATATATATATATATATATATATATATATACATACTGTATATATTTAGCCACCCAACATGGGTGGTTGGTAGGGTGCCACTCTGGGGGGAGAGGAGGTGATTGAGGCACCAGCCGCCAAAGTGTAATGCGGGGAGGGAGGCCGACCTCACTCCTCCCTCCCTCTTCATCAGTGCCCCCTCCCTAGTCCCCTTGCAGAGAACGCGCAGTGGGCGTTTAGTTTACCTGAGTCTCTGCGCTCGAGACGGCTTCTTCATTCTATTTCCTGTTTTGCGTCATGGTAGTTGAACTTACCTGGGGCTACTAATGGTCCCCCACAGACGTCCTGAGCCCACACAGCCACTCACCGATGTTCTGGTCCCCGCCTCCGGTTCACTTCTGGAATTTCCGACTTTAAAGTTAGAAAACCACTGCGCCTGCGCGGCTGTGCCCTCGCTCCCGCTGATGTCACCAGGAGCATATTGCACAGTTACAGACTATACTGGGCCTGCGCAATACACTCTTGGTGACGTCAGCAGGAGTGAGGGCGCGGCCGCACAGGCGCAGTGGTTTTCCAACTTTTAAGTCGGTAATTCTGCACCTGGGCAGTCCACTCCGGTCCACGTGGCAGTGATTGACAGCCCCGCTCGCACAGGTGCAGTACAGGCCGACCTGGAGGCCGGCCTGACGTCATCGCTGGGGCCCGGGAGGGAGCTGTGGCGAACGGCTGCGTGCAGGGCTGCGGCGAGGGACATGCTGGGAGCTTGGGGCTGGAGGAAGCCCGGGTTAAGTAGCGCTTATTTTGATAATTTAGACTAATAACTCCTTTAAAGAGAACCCAAGGTGGGTTTGATAAATCATATTAGGACACAGAGGCACTTTCTGTATACAATGACCAGCCTCTGCGTCCTTCCAGTGTTCCTATAGCCAGCGCCCCCCTCCCCGGGCTGTCCCCCATTAAAAAAAGCACCAGACTAGTGACACGCATATTCGCTAGCCTGTTATGTACCTCGGCCTGTCATTCCCCCACCGCCCCCCACCTCCTGTAAAGTGCGGCTATCGCCTGTGTCCTTTCCCTCCCCTCCTCTGTAAGATTCCTCCAATGGGATACAGAGGCAGGGAGGGAAAGGACACAGGCGGGGAGCCGCGCATTGATACATTACCTGTCTGGTGTCAGCCTCCACCCAGTTTCCGTCCATCTCTCTGGGCTCCAGATACATGCTAGCAGCGCATAGCGTCTGACGTCAGCTAGCTATCATGTATGCGGCTGTACCCGGTAAGGATGGAAAAGAGGCTGCTACAGGACAGGTAATGTATAAATGCACACACTGAGGGGGCACATTTATACATTGGGGGGCAGCGGCGGGGCGGACGCGGCAGGCTCAGCCGATTCCCTGAAGATTTTATGCTGAGAACGCATAGGTATCGGCCTGTAGTATATGGGCAGCTTCAACAAGAGACAAGTTTATCTCTAATCAGATTCGATTAGAGATAAATTTATCTCTTTGTTTAATCTGCCCATAATCGTCAGGTCTATGGGCACCTTTAGGCCAGAAACCTACTAGGAGCGATTTCTAAGCGCTAGTGATTTGAAAAAGCTCTTGCTAAAGCAATGCTATGGGGGATTTTTATAAAATCACATCGCTCAAGTGGGATCACACCCATAGCATTACATTAGCAAGAGTTTTCAAATCACAAAGCGCTCAGAAAATCGCTCCTAGTGGGTTTCTGGCCTAATACTACATGAAATTGATAAGATTAAATATCCAGTGGTGTGTGTTGAGCCTAAGTCAGGCCTTCATCAATACAAAGCATGGATTGATATGTCCCTAAAGGTAGGACTTAGAAAACAGTAGTTTCACAGAGTATCCAGCTAAACAACGGCAAACCAGAACCACTTAGGTTGTACAAGAGGCATTGAAGAACCTCATTGGCAGCCTTGATTACAATATGGTTCTTGTTTTGTCGATAGAAGACTTTTTCCATGTTGCTTGCATTCCACTATTTTGCCTAAAGAGTCTCTGAAGGAGATCCTTTTGCTCAACTAACAAGCTGGCTTTTCCTCTTTTTATATATGTGGCTGGGCTTTGTGGCAGGAGATGTGGCCAAGTCTGTAAACAGAGTATAAGGCGCGTTGCTAGCCCCAAAGAACAGTGGCACGTGCCCCGAAACTATTCTGAGGTGCCCCGGATGTCAGGCAACAGTGAGGGGACACACAACTATGGAGGTTCCAGGCATCACAGCTTCCACCATGTCACAACAACACCCAGCATGCCCCATAGAGGTACCACAGCACCCAGTATGGCACCACATGGCACCCGCAGGCCTCATAGAGGCACCACAGTACCCAGCATTGCAGCACCCTTCATGCCCCCATAGAGGCACCATAGAACCTGGCATGCCCACAGAGGCACCACAGCACCCAGCATGGCACCATGGCACACAGCTGCCCCATAGAGGCACCACAGCACCCAACATGTCCCCATACAGGAACCAAAGTACCCAGCATGCCCTCATAGAGGCACCACAGCACCCTGAATGCCCCTCCCCCCCAATTGATGCACCACAGCTCCAAGAATGCCCCCATTAAGGCACCACAGCTCCCAGGATATTGCTATAGAGGCACCACAGCTCACAGCATTTTCCCATAGGCTGTGGAGCCTCTATGCAGGGAGCGGTGGTTCTTCTATGGGGGCATGCTGGAAGTTGTGGTGCCCTAATGAGAGGTCCGTGGTAGCATGGTAGGGGGTCCACTAGAAGGTTAAGGAATAATATGGGGGAATTGCCAGATAACCTGCCGACAGGCAAGCCCGCCCAGCAGAACGCCAGACCATCCAGCACAGAAGCCAGGTAACTCTGCCTGGTTATGTTTAATTGACACTGCCTATTTATGGGATATGCTGCAATTTTGTGTGTGTGTGTGTGTGGGTTCATATTAATGGAAGGGGGGCCTCAGCCAACATTTTGCTGGGCAGGCCTACTTAGACCATTGTGAAGGTCATGCAAATTTGGCTCCACCCATGACCACACCCACATTCTAGTGCATGGCCACACCCGTTTTTTAGCTGGAGTGCCCCGGATCTTTTGGGATCCTAGCAACGCCCCTGGTATAAGCTGATGGCAGCTCTTTACTTGGGCAGACGAGCTTGAAGAGGACTTCCAGATTAATTATGCAGTCTGATGCTACGTACACACATGCGACAACGATCGTTCGTTGAGAACGACGAACGAACTTTTAATTGATGAAAGAACGACCTAAGTAAAGTACGTTTTTAAATGTGTGTAACGAACGAACATTACATTACGTAAAGCAACTATTGCGCTTGCGCATAAAAATGAGAAGTTTCATGGAGAAATAGCGAAATGCGCATGTCAAGCCTAGTACGAACGACCGTTTCCAACGATGCACTACTTTTGCAAACGATCGTTGTTGGAAAAAATCCGACAAGCTAGATCGTTCGTTTTTAACGATCTAGCTCGTCCGTCGTTAGACTTAATGATCGTTCTTTGCTTTTTTTTAAACGATCGTCATTTGAAACGATCGTTTTAAACGACTATAGTCGCATGTGTGTACGCACCTATACTGTGCTACACCCTTTTTGCAGGCTAGAACAGACTCTGAACTACTGTTATCAAAGATATTTGCATTGACTTTTTTTCTTGTGAGAGTTTCTTGTATGTCCTACCTTGTATGTTAACCCATTTATCTGTTGTGCAGCGCTGCAGAATATGTTGGCGCTTTATAAATACAATAAATAATAATACTAAAGAGGACAGACCTCTTCCAGAGTCTTCAAGCAAGATAGGAGACTGCAAGCAGCACAAAACAAAGCTGCTGATTAGACGACATCCCGATATTTATGGCTATGGTGGTGATAAAATGAAGCTGTCTTTGTATGCTGACGATGCTCTCCTATTCTTAACTAGACTACTAACCTCTTTACCTAATCTTTTCCAATTGCTAGAGATTTTTGCAAATTTTTCGGGGCTTAAGGTTAATTCGTCTAAATCTACAGCCCTCCCGATTAATCTATATCCACACACGATTAGATGGTTAGATTCTACTTACGGTTTTAAATGGAGTTACACTAAATTTAAATATTTGGGAATTTTTCTTACACCTTGCTTTGGGGACCTGTATGGAACAAACTTTTCACATACAGTTACTAAAATTACGCAACTTTTAAAATTCTGGTCTACATACAAGGTTTCATGGCTGGGTAGAAATGTTGCCTGTAAAATAATTATCCTTCCCAAATTATTATATCTGTTTCGTATGCTTCCTATAACTATAACCAAAAAGTCTATATCTAAAATTCAATCACAAATCAATAAATTTATTTGGGACGGTAAACCAGCCAGAGTCCGCGCACAAATTCTATATAGACCCCCTTTGCAAGGAGGTATTGGCTTGCCGAGTTTATGGCATTACTATCTAGCCTCCAAGCTTAGTCAAATGTTAGATTGGAATATAGATTCAAAACCTCCAGCTTGGTATCAACTGGAATCTACCTCAGTTTTTCCTTTCCACCTAAATTCCTTAGTCACGATAGTTTCTAAGAGGGATTTGACAGTTCTCGCTGGTAGGAATAGGATAGTATCGTCATTGGCTAAACTTTGGATTTCTATTGCCTCTGCATATAAACTTATGACTTTTCCTTCCTCCAGGATCTCTATCTTCGGTAATCCTCGGTTTGTTCCTGCCTTTAGCAACCCGCAGGTTTTTTCCTGGTGGAGGGATAAAGGTCTCTATACAGCTAATAGGTTCTGGATTAGTGATGTTCCTATTACTTTCAACATGCTTAGATTTAGTAGAAACGCCCCTATCGAAGAAGCATATCGATTTTGCCAAATTAAACACTATTTCTCTTAAATTTTTTCCTCATCTCCAGTATATGACCCTACTATGTTTGAATCACTTTATTTTGGTTTTTCTTGTAGAAAAGGGTTAATCTCATCACTCTATGGTCTATTGCTGGGACGTGATCTTAATGATAAATTGCCATATATGAGGGCCTGGGAACAGGATTTGGGCATCCAATATGATCGCACTGATTGGTCCTCTGTTTGGACTGCTGTCTCTGGGGTGATCAAATCAAATATGGTGAAAGACACAGCTTATAAGATTCTGTTTTGTTGGTATTACACACCGGCTAAATTGCATAAAATCTATCCTTCAGTACCATCTGCCTGCTTTCGGGCCTGTGGCATGGAAGGCACATTGCTACATGTTTTTTGGGATTGCCCCGGGGCACAGCAGTTCTGGGATGCATGGAAATCTATGACCAAAGATGTGTTTGGTTTTCCGGTTTCCTTAACTCCATCCCAGGCCCTTTTGTATACACAGAATGATGACGTCCCAGGTAAATTTAGGCCATTATATAGATATATGTTACTGGCCGCTCAATGGTCCATTGCTTATAAATGGAAATCCACCGAACTTGAACTAGCATTGGTCACCCAACGTCTGGACCTTATGATGATGATGGATCGAGTGTATTATTATAGTACTGAGAACATGACCAGATTTGATCTAATATGGGAACTTTGGAGGGCTTACAGACACTTATAGTCTCCCCTGGACATGTGCGTATACAGCCTTTAATTAGTCATGTGGGTTATATATACTCAGGACTCCTGTTTCTAGATGCTGTATATAGTTTGTATACCGTTTAGCTGTGTTTTTTGTTTTTGTTTTTTCTCTATGTGTGGTGTCCGGAGAGCAATTTTATATGTGTTTGGAGATTTTGGCGAAGGACTGATCCCTGGGATCTCAGCTGGAGGTACTCTGTGCCCCACTTCCCAGGTTGAATGGTCCACTATTATGGGCCTGGCTCCCCGGCCGCCCCCTTTTTAGTTAATGATAATTTGACTATATACGTGAATCTTTGGTTTAATTAACGAGCTATTTGACTTGCTTCTGACATGGTTGTATTTGATAATCTGTTCAATAAAGCCTTTAATAACAAAAAAAAACAAAGCTGCTGATCAAGACAGAGGTTCTAGTGAAGATTCCCAAAGCTTGTGATGATGCTAATGATTTATTGTCAATGGCAGTCTATTAAGTGTCCCAGAGCTCAAATACATGAACTATTGACCTTTTTTTTATCCAGCTCCTGCTCTCAGATGTTTTTCTCTGCAGGTAAAAAGTTTTATGGCTGCAATTCCTTATCATTGAGGGTTACACTTTAATCCAAGGGTCAGACAAGACAGAAACTGTCACTTTTGTATATCTGAAGGTTATCTCTTTCAAGCACAAAAAGAAAAAACAGTCTAGTTATTTGTGTGCATACACTGTACATATACATGTTTATCTCATCATGTAATATGTCACCTCGGGTACTAGGGTAGAGGCCATGCTGGGGTTCTTTTCCCTCACTTCCCATGGAGCTGAACACATTCAGCACCAAGGAAAACTCCTTGTACTGTGGTAGCAGAACTGGAATGTCTATCCAGCACGTAATGAGAAACCACTGGTTACTAGAGAGGGACACTTGAATGCAGGATTCAGAAAGGTGTAGTAACCAGAGTACATTATTGCAGCGTAACTGAAGTTTGGTGCATTAGACCCAAGGGAACACAAATTCAGGTGAATTCCAAAAGTATGTAGTTATCACTTGAACAGGCATTGGGGATAAATCTTAAAGGGAACCAGAGAGGATGACACATACATACCTGGGGCTTCCTCCAGCCCCATACGCACAGATCGCTCCCACGCCGCAGTCCTCCGCTGCCTGGATCCGCCGCCACCGGGTCCCCTCATTGCCGCGAGTCGGCCGGCGGACGCGGCCAATTGTCCGCATCACAGGGTGCTCTCCCCATACAGATACGCATGTGGCTGCCTACTGCGCAGCCGCATGCATACGTGTATGGAGGGAGCCCCTGTGATGCGGACAATTGGCCGCGTCCGCCGGAAGTGACGGGCCCGGTACCGGCGGATCCAGGAAGCTGAGGACGGCGGCGTGGGAGCGATTCAGGCTTATGGCGCTGGAAGAAGCCCCAGGTATGTATGAAATCTCCCCCCCCCCCCCCCCCCCCCCCCGTTCCTCTCTGGTTCCCTTTAAAGTGGGATGAATTGACTTTTTGAAGGACCACTATTGCAAAAACAAGTAGGCAGTTAAAATCTGACAGAACCGACAGGTTTTGGGCCAGTCCATCTCCTCATGGGGAATTCTCAGAGTTTTCTTTGTTTTCAATAGCATTTCCTGAACAGCAGTTTAACTGCTTCCACACATCCTACACTCCCCAAATTTGCAGGGTAGGGAGGGCACCCCTCCCCTCCCTGAACTACCTATACCAAATTGAGGCCTCCGAGCCCCACTGGTTCCCGAGATAGGTTTCTGTCATCTATCTCCTGAACCAGCAGGGCTTGGGGTCTGCAATTTGGCACATAGGTCGATCGGGGGGGGGGGGGGGGGGTTGGCTCTCAAGCCTGAAAATTTGGGGAGTGTAGGAGGAGTGGAAGCGGAGATATTTACTATTTTACCATCAGCAGCATAATTAACTTCACACTGAGCATGCGTGCTACTCAGTGCGGAAGGGAGCTTCCGGGCAGCACAACCAGACATTACACCGGTGTTGTGTCTGATTACGCTGCCTGTTGTGTTGCGCTGCCCTGCATGCGCAGTAGGAGATTGTGCGGCCACATTTCCTATTGAATGATGCTGCTGGTGGTAAAATACTAAATATCTGCGCTCCCACACCTCTTACACTCCCCAAATTTTCAGGGTAGGGAGGGAACCCCCAGAACGACCTATATGCCAAATTGCAGCCCCCGAGCCCCACTGGTTCCCGAGATAGGTTTCTGTAATCTATCTCCTGAACCAGCAGGGCTCCGGGGCTGCAATTTGGTATAGAGGTAGTTCGGGGGTCCCCTCCCTACTAGGGTGGCCATCCGTCCGGATTTAGGCCGGACAGTCCGGTTTTTTGGACTGCTTATCCTCCGTCCGGCGCAAGGTAAGGAAGGACAGCCAGATGTCCTCCTTTTTGGGCTGTGTGGAGGGAGAGAGCGCAGAGAAGAGGGAGCGGTGGGCACAGTGGGAAAGGGGAAACATCTCCCCCCCTTTCCTCACCTTTGGGCTCCCCCTTCCTCGCTCTCCCCTCTAGAACTAAAGTTTTGGGGTGGCTGGCAGCGGGCGGGACTTACCTCTGCCTCGCTTCAAGCGCTGCGTAGTGACCTCCGGTTCATGAGTTATTTGAGCCTGTTCTTTCCTGTGAGTGTAATGATCCCACTCATCCACTGAGCCGAATCAGTTCAGTGGATGAGACAGGAACTGCAGCTGCCGTTCCTGTCTCATCTACTGAACTGATTCGGGTCAGTGGATGAGTCGGATCACAGGAAAGAACAGGCTAAAATGACTCATGAACCGGACATCACTACTGCTTCGCCGTGGAAGGAGGCAGGTAAGTCCCACCCGCTGCCAGCCACCCCAAAACTTTAGTTCTAGAGGGGAGAGCGAGGAAGGGGGAGCCCAAATGTGAGGAAAGGGGGGAGAGATGTCCCCCCTTTCACACTGCTGTACCTACCGCTCTCCCTTCACTGAGCTCGCCCCTTCTGCCGGGGGACACCTGGCTAACTATTCTGGGGACACCTATAGACCTGGCTACATATACTTGGGACACCCATAGCCCTGGCTAAATATACTGGAGACACCTATAGACCTGGCTATATATACTGGGGACACTATACACCTGGCTATCTGTACTGGAGACACCTATACACTTGGCTAACTATTCTGGGGGAACCTAAAGACCTGGCTACATATACTGGTGACACCTATAGACCTGCCTAACTATTCTGGGGACACCTAAAAACCTGGCCATCTGTACCGGAGACATCTATAGACCTGGCTAACTACTCTGGGGACACCCAAAGACCTGGCTACCTATTCTGGGGACAACTATACTCATGACTACTTATACTGGGGACACCTATAGACCTGGCTACCTATGCTGGGGGCTACCTATCCTATTTTGGGGTAACTGCTGTCAGATTATCTGTATTTATGGGGAACCGCTGCCATATTATGTATGTTAGGGGCACGGCTGCTGCCAGATTTTGCGTATTTTGGGGAACTGCTGCCGGATTGTGTATGTTTGGGGGACCACTGCTGCCAGATTACATGTATTTTGGGTGTTATGTGTATTTTGGGTGATCCGCTGCCAGGTTTCGCGTATTTTGGGGAACTGGTTCCAGATTATGTGTATGTTGGGGGGAACTGCTGCTGCCACATTGTCTATTTTGGGGGAACCACTGCCATATTATCTGTATTTTGGAGGAACTTCTACCAGATTATGTGTCTTTTTGGTGAAATGCTGTCAGATTACATCTATTTTTTGGAGGCTACACTACGGCAGAGCTCAAACTTCCCGTCAGACAATTTACACCACTGGTAAGGTCATGTATATTTGGCCCCACCCATGACCACGCCCATGTTGAGTGACCACACCCACTTTTAGCACTGTCCTCCTTTTCAGGGTGTGATGTCCTCCTTTTTGGGGTTCTGCAAGTGGCCACCCTACTCCCTACCCTGAAAATTTGAGGAGTGTAAGAGGTGTGGAAGTGAAGATATTTAGTATTTTACCTCCAGCATCATTACCTTCACACTGAGCATGCGTGCTACTCAGTGTGGAAGGGAGCTTCCGGGCAGCACAATCAGACATTACACCGACAGGGAATTCCTAATGTTTCGTGTGCGCAATGACAAAACCTGCCTGGTGGGGCTCTCGCGAGATTCCGCTTGTGAGTCGCCCCGGAATCTGTAGAGTCAGAGTACAGAAGAAGCAGCTGAGCTTCGGCCTTCTCTGCGCCATGTCCCAGGCGGCAACCCGCCCCACTTCTCCGCGGGAGGAAGGCGAGCTGGAGGACGGCGAGATTAGCGATGACAGCGTCCGACCCGATAGCCCTAAGCCTGTCAGGCACCGGCCCGTCACCCGAGGGTCCTCGCGTCCCCCGTACCGGTCACGTCCACAGCGGCCGCCCAGTCACAGCTACCGACAGAAGGAGCAGTACCGGCCTTCTCCACGCATGGCACAGCAGCAGCCTACCATGGGGGACGGCGGCCCTCGCTCCTCGTTCTGGGAACGCAGCTACGATACGCTTGGCCGGTTCCGGTCACGAGGGAGAGGCAGTCGCTTCGGTGATCGAGATTGGGGAGACCGAGCCATAAAGCCGGGTGGAACGAGGCCGAGCAGCTGGAGAGAGCCCTCTCCCCGGAAACGTATCCTTCCCTGGCTACTGCTGGCTAGTGTGCCCTACCTTCCTATCCTCTAAGGGCAGAACCTACCCTATAGCCATGGCTGTCTCTGTCCCACAGCAAGCCCTGCCAGATAGGGTTACTTTACCCCAAAATATCCTGAAGTCTAAGGAGTAAAACTAGGCCAACAGATGTAACCCACACCTTTCTAGTGACCTCCAGAGAAAGGCCACTAGTCTGGGTGGAGGGTGATGGCAGAAGCACCAATATTCTTGCTATAGAAAATTGATCTGATGGGAAATTGCATGTTGTCTACTCTAGCATACCCTACACCCTAATGGTTTTTTGTTTGTGTAGTTAAGTTTGTCCTTAAAAACTTGTTATTGTTCTGAGTTGATCCTAGTCAGTCTACATATGTATTTGAATCATAATGTATATTGTGAGGATTAAAGACTGCTTATGAGATACCCAGTTAAAGGACTCCCATGGCAAGAGGTGGGTTTGAAGAATGCTATTAGGACACAGAGGCTGGTTCTGCATACTATCACCAGCCTCTGTGTCTGTTCTGTGCCCACTCCCCTCCCTGCGCTCTGCTGTCCCCCATAAAAAACCCCGCCATGCTAGCAACATGCGGCTTGTCGCTGGCGGTTTGCCTTACGTCTGCTATTTACCGCCGCTCTCCCGCCTCCTTTATAGCGCTGCTCCCTGCTTGCATCCCTTCCTTCCAATCAGCTTACGGAGGCGGGAAGGGACACAGATGGGGAGCACTAGTGACTTAAGGTAAACAGCCAGCTAGCGACAAGCTGCATGTCATTAGCATGGCAGTTTTTTTATGGGGGACAGCAAAGTGGGGGGGGGGGGGGGGCAGTACAGACACCGAGGCTGGCGATGGTATGCAGAACCAGCCTCTGTGTCCTAATAGCATTCTTCAAACACATCTTGGTTTCTCTTTAAAGAAAACCTGAACTGAAAATTAAAAGTCAAAATAAGCATACACAAGTCATACTTACCTTCCATTTAGTCTACTCCTCAGTGTCTTTCTCCTGTCCCGCGTCCTGTTTGTTTACTGTGATCAAGGGAATTTTCCGTCCTCCATTTTGAAAATGGCCATTACCCATAACAGCTTATTGGTCAGCACACAGTTAAACTATAACATCGCCCACTTGAGCCATAAGGAAACATGGTACATCAGTTTTCCTCTCAGTTATAACTGACAGCAAATGATATTTTACTGACAGCAACTGATATATTTCAGATCTGACAAAATATTGTCAGAACTGGAAGGGATTATTGTCAGAAGAAAATGATGAGCTTCTGAGAGAAACTAATGACAAGGTAACTATGTAATGTTCATTTGAAGTTACCTCGTGTTTATTTTAAATATTTTTACTCAGTACAGGTTCTCTTTAAGGCCCCGTTTACAGTTAATCAGTTGCTCTGTTATAACTGAAAGGACAACTGATTTTCAAAGTAATACCCATGTTTTCCTATGGCGCTGTTCACACTTAACATGTTTTAACTGAAATCTTTTTCACAATGCACTGCTATGGAGAAGAAAAAAAATGCTTACCAACTGATTAAGTGTAAACGAGGCCTAAAGGTGCGTACACACACACACACACACACACACACACACACACACACACACACACACACACACACACACACACACACACTACTAAAGAGAACGACTGGTCTGTCAGACCCTCCCGCTGGGCGGGCGTTCTCCCGACAGTAGTGCGTATGTACAGTCTGTCTGCAGACTGATAAGGCTGTTTCTTAACAATCCGCTGAGCTGAGGACAGCGGCGTTGGAGCGATCTGTGCGTATGGGGCTGGAGGAAGCCCCAGGTATGTATACCAGCTTTTCTCCAACGTCTCTGGTTCCCTTTAAAGAGGCACTGAAGCGGAAAAAAAATTGACATAATGAATTGGTTGTGTAGCACGGATAATTACTAGAACATTAGTATCAAAGAAAATATTCTCATATTTTTATTTTCAGTTACATAGTGTTTTTTTTTTTATAACATTGCATCATTCTTTAATATTTGCAGTTTACACACTACTCAGCATTCTAAGTTTTTTTACAGAGCAGTCTACTGAACTTTTGAACCCCTTCTCTGCAGAGAAAAAGAAAATACAGTGACTGACAGTTCAGATAACAAGCCTCAGAAGACAGAACTCTCTGAGATTTTAAAGAGAACCTGTAACAAAAAAAGTCCTGTGGGGGGTACTCACCTCGGTAGGGGGAAGTCTCAGGGTCCCAATGAGGCTTCTCCCTCCGCTGTAGCAGTAGGCAATCCAGCACTGGCTCTCCCGAAGTGTCCCGGAATCCTCCCTCGACAAGGCTGACAAGCGCTGATTTATTTACCTTTCCTGGCTCCAGGGGGGGGAGCTGTTGCGACTCCCCACGGAGATAGGCGAAAATAGCCGATCTCCATCGCATCCGCTCTACTGCGTAGGAGACTTGCGCCTGCGCAGTGTAGCGACCCGACAGCGATCGGCTATTTCCGCCTATCTCCGAGCGGAGAGCCGATACTGCGCCTGCACTGGAGCCCGGAAGGGAAATATTTACATCCCCGCCGTTCCAGGAGGATTTTCGCTGCCGCCATGGGACACAGGAGGACGGGGGAAGCCTTAATAGGATCCGGAGGCTTCCCCCTACCCGAGGTGAGTACCCCCCCAGGGGAACTTTTTCTCATTACAGGTTTTCTTTAAAGGAATCCAGACAAAATAAAAAAAATATGCCTTACTCACCTGGGGCTTTCTCCAGCCCCTTGCAGCCAACTGTCCCACGCTGACCTCTCCGCCACTGCACTGGCTCCCCGCGCGGTGCAGAGGCTGACCTCGAGGTTGTTCTTATTGCGCCTGCGTGAAGCGCCGCTGTCAATCAAGCAGACGTCCGTAGTTCTGCGCAGTAAGCCGCGGACAATATCTGCTTGATTGACAGCGGTGCTACTCGCATGCGCCTGGAGGTCGTCCTCTGCACCGTGCGAGGAGCACAGGATGGCGGCGGAAAACGGAGCGGTCAGCGTGGGACAGTCGGCTGCAATGGGCTGAAGAAAGCCCCAGGTAAGTAAAGCGGATTTTTTTTCATTTTGGCTTTGATTGCTTTAAGGCTTCGTTCACATTGCGTTCCGTTTACTTTAGCGTTCAAGTTTGTCGTTTTTGGAGGATTTTTTTTGTTTACTCCTCTCGCAGCTTGGGTGGGAGCTGCGATTTTTTTTTTTTTTTAATCGCTTCAATAAGCACTTTTTCAGAGCTATTGCAGTTTTTCACTCCCTGGTGCAAGTCAGGAAGTGAACTCTTTGACCCGGAAATTCTTAAAATGTGACCGTAATTGCTGCACAAAGAGATTTTGCGAGCGTTTTGCGTTTCTCCTATACCTTACATTGAGGCGGAATCGCCCCAAAAATGGTCCATGCACTGCTTTGCTGCCCGCACAGGGCACAACCCGCGCTATCAACATTCTAATAGACATTCATTGCACGAGCGTTTGGCAGGCGATTTTTTTTTTTTTAATTGCCTGCGTGTGAAATAAGGCCGAAAACTCTTCCAGGGTAAATGAGCCCTAAAAGTCTTGCAGCTCAATGGCTCTTTTGCATGGATAACTGGAGTGTCTTAAAGTGAACCTCCAGGCTAAAAATCGACTCAGCAGCACTGAAAAGGCTTGGTGTTTCTTTAAGTTTCACAGCATCAGAACTTTGTTTCTCTTATACAAGCCTCATTTTTAGATGCACAGAAGAAAACTGCCCGGGCTTTTTTCCCCTGATGCTGTGCAAAGCATGATAAGATTTCTGATGTTGTTGTTCTGCTGTTTTGGTGCAATATTATTATTATTATTTTTTTTACATTTTGAATTTGACATTTGAAGCCTAGAGTGTGCAGCTGGGAAGGGTAATCAGGACACAGGACAGTTGTAACTGTGTCTCTTGCTTCTTGTCACCTCCTTTCAACCAAAAAGATGGCTGTCCCATGACAAAGATGGCAGCCCCCATGAATCACAAACATTTGCCTGTTCTTTTAAAACAGGGTGGGTAAGAGATTATATTCTAATTAACATAACGTAACTTGATGACAGTATGTTTGTTTAGGCTGAAGTTCCCCTTCAACTCTTCCTGTACTGGAAACAATATTAGACTTATGTCTCTACTCTGAATGTTTTATTTCTTAGCTGCACTACACATACAAATCATATATATCATCGGTTTTTTTTTCTCGCTTCAGTGTCTCTTTAAAGAGAGCCCGAGGTGGGCTCAAAAAATGAAGAAAAAAAGTAGGCTACTAGATGAGCGGATCAGGTAGCCGCAAAAACCACTGCTACTGTGGGCCGCAATGGCCCACTTTCACTTTCGTGACCTATAGGTCACGATGCTGCACTAAGAGACCGTGTGTCTCTCCCAGCGTGCGGGGAGCGGCAAGAGGCACGGCCAGAGAGAGGGAACTGCCCAATGGCAGCTCAGGAAACCCTGAAGGAATGCCCCTGGCAGGCGTTGTGAACAGGGAATTTCTCTCCCCTGTGTTTACCTCCTGAGTTAGCGTCAAATCTTGTTGCTAAACTCAGGGGGCTATAGCGTGGGGGGGGGGGGGGAGCAGAGAGCAGCGGTTGGTGGACACAGAGCCATGTCATTAAGCAGACAACCTGCCTCTGTGTCCCATCTGCCCCCTGAAGATCCACCTCGGATTCACTTAGATGTATCCTTACTTACCTGGGGCCCCTAATGTCTGACTGATTTTAGGAAAAAATTGAAATGAGCGATTTCTGCCCAAAACTGTGATTGCTCTTCGATTCACGATTTCCCTCAAATCAAGCTTTGTTCCACCTCTGTGCCTCTCTCTCCCCATCTCTCTTTGTGCACCCGCTGCATCTTTGTTCCTGCTCTGTCCCCCAAGCTGCAGCAGTGCTTTCAGCATGAGTCTAGCGATGTCCATCTATCCATTTCGCCTCCTGCAGGCTCCAATGCACGGCATACTTCCTTACTTCCTGTATGTCATGTGACATACAGGAACTAGGAAGTATGCCATGCACAAGTCCGGCAGACGGCGATAGAGGACGGACAGCGTTGGACTTGTGAGGAAGGTATGCCCAACACTGCCGATGCTGAGACAGTGCGCCACATACGCTACGACTTGGGGAAGTGTGAAGCCACTTCAAACTTCCCCATGCGGAAATGACCTCATCGTGGAAATCGCCGCTTTGACGATTCCAAAATTGTGATCTTGGTGATCGTGATTTCCATTTAAATTTGATTTATCGTTCAGGCCTACTGCGCAGGCACAAAATGCTTCCAGCGACGGGAGTTTGATGGGGGTGCACAGCCAGGCTGTGGATGCGCGGTTGACCCCAGATCGGCAGATTTACCAGTGCCAATTACAGAAGATACAGGGGGATGGGGCGATCAGCCTGGATGCTATGTATATATTTTCTTCTGTCCCCTGAAACTATCAGCGCTAGTATGGTTTATGGCAGTGTTTCTAAACATTTTATTGGTATGTACCTCTTAAAACCCTGTACTCGCCAAGTACCACCTAGCATAGTAAACATTATCACAAGTACCCCTCGACAAATATATATTTAATAGTAGTACATGTTTAATAGTAGTACTTGTTAAAACCATTTCCAAGCATTTACTATTGCTTTTTATTAGCTAAAATACTAACTTGGTGTTGTTTAAGTAAGATATATTATTTTCTAAAACTCTAAATTTGTTATTGTTGTGTATTAACCTCCCTGGCATTTTTTTTTTACCCTTTTTGTTGAATATTTTTTTTTCCCGCTTGCTGTAGTTCTGACAATAATTTGTCAGATCTGAAATATATCAGTTGCTGTCAGTAAAATATCAGTTGCTGTCAGTTATAACTGAGAGGAAAACTGATGTACCATGTTTCCTTATGGCTCAAGTGGGCGATGTTATAGTTTAACTGTGTGCTGACCAGAAAGCTGTTATGGGTACTGGCCATTTTCAAAATGGAGGACGGAAAATTCCCTTGATCACAGTGAACAAACAGGACGCGGGACAGGAGAAAGACACTGAGTAGACTACATGGAAGGTAAGTATGACTTGTGTATGCTTATTTTGACTTTTATTTTTCAGTTCAGGTTTTCTTTAAAGTAGAATTGTTTCTGATAACATTTGATTTTACATCTGACTTGTCACCTCATGCCCTTACTGAATATTGCTCTTTGCTGAACACTAACAACTTATTTGTACTGTAGTCCTATCCAGATTGTTCTTCTTTCAGCCTTTGGAGACTATCTCTGGATGAAAGTGAAGGCTGAAACTGCAGTGTTTGCAAGGTTATGTAACATAAAAGGCTGAATCTGGAAGCAGCTGCGACAATCGACCTTTTTTTTTCTGTTTTTTTTTCTTTTACAAAAATGCAGATTCCAGTTTGAATAGAGCTACAAAGAATTCTTGCGACTAAGTTGGAACTCTGTAGGGAACGAAGCAATGTAGGAAGTTCTGATTATTTAACCAACCGTTCATTCCTTGATCTAAATTTCCCTTTGCATATTGGTTGAATTTTGTGATGATCACCAGTTAGCAATGGAGAGTGATATGGAGTCTTTCTTCTGGTCAACCTGCCGTAATGCCAGGGAAAGCACAAGTATACACTGTTCCCACTTGCAGGTTTTTAATTGTAGCCTGAGCTCTCCTGGTCTAGTAGGAATGAGTTACAAAGAACAAATATGTTCTCAGACTTCTCAACAAATATTCATCAGACTTGCTTCTTAAAGGGGAACTTCAGCCTAAACAAACATACTGTCATCAAGTTACATTAGTTATGTTAATTAGAATAGATAGTTAATATAATCGCTCACCCACTCTGTTTTAAAAGAACTGGCAAATGTTTGTGATTCATGGGGGCTGCCATCTTTGTCATGGGGGCAGCCATCTTTTTGGTTGAAAGGAGGTGACAAGGAGCAGGAGACACAGTTACAACTGTCCTGTGTCCTGATTACCCTTCCCAGCTGCACGCTCGGCTTCAAATGTCAAATTCAAAATGTAAAAAAAAAAAAAATTGCACCAAAACGAGAATAACATCAGAAATCCCATCATGCTTTGCACAGCATCAGGGAAAAAAAGCCTGGGCAGCTTTCTTCTGTGCATTTAAAAATGAGGCTTGTATAAGAGAAACAAAGTTCTGATGCTGTGAAACTGTTAAAGAAACACCAAGCCTTTTCAGTGCTGCTGAGTCGATTTTTAGTCCGGAGGTTCACTTTAATCCCCCCTTTCCCCCAGTCGATACTGCAGGCAGTGCTGATGGGAGCTACAGGCGGAGCAGGTGAAGTGGACACTTGCTGCACCTGGTAATTTGGGCATCAAATGCATTATGTGGCTATTGTGGCGCCTAATGTGTAATTTGGTGGCAGGAGCATGCTGAAGTTAGGCTACTTTATAGCCAAACTCCATCTAGCGGTTTTGAGTGCAGGTTTTTGCCCGTGGGGGCTTTTTCGCAGTAGTCACTCTACAGTATAGTCAAACTCCAGCTTTTTAATTGTAAAAAGAGAGCCATTTAGGCTCTCTGGTATGGTATAAACTGGCGCCACAGGTAAATTTGGCCAGCGACTATAGTATAGCCAAGCACTGTTGAAAAGGGGGGGGGGGGGGGGGGGGGTTATAGTTAGTGTTAGCTGTAAGTAGGAGTGATTATAGTGGTAAGCATAGGTAGCAGAGGGGTGGTTTGATAGTAGGGTTAGGGAAGGTGATGGTAGAATATCTGTAATTCCTGGCTCCCAAATGCTCGGGTTCCTTTTTTAAATGTACTCGCTGCAGGTTGGGACAGTATGAGAACATCTGTATAGCATTGTATTGAATGGGCACTACACGGAGCGGTGTCTTCAATGTAAGCCATGATTTCTGCTCAAAATGTATCTAATATCTACTGCTGCTAAGTGGTAGACCAGGCTTTTGTTTGAGCTACCATCCTTCAGTAGAGGGATGAGCCTGCTTTGTACCACCCAAATAAGATCTCTTTTCCACTTCTGCTCCCGTCTTACATGCTTACTAGCGCTCGGCATGGGTGGCAGACAGGAGTCCCTTCCATGGAGTTGCATCTCCTAAGCAACAAGACGTTTTTCGCTGCTGGTACCAGCCGAATGGCGCTTGTGGCCTGGGGGCTGAATTGCTTGACAAATGAGCCTTTCAGCTGTCTATGGAAAAGAGGCCTCAGTATTTTGGGGTCTAGTTTGCAAAAATGCTCTTATTTCTACAAATGTGAGATATTTAACCTGTGCAGATGGTAGAAGATTTTGTAAACTTTATGTACACTTTTTAACTATGTTCTCTCTATCACTGATATTTCATAATGCCAGGAATAAACATTTGCTTAGTGCACACAATTTCACTGGCAGGTTTATATGATGTGCTACATTAAAATGTATTTTTACTGAATATTTTGATCTGCAGTCCTTTCTTATTTAAGGCTTCCTGGATGAGTACTAAAAATCTCAATGCTGGGGACAATATGGCAATAGTCTGCATGTGTATGCCTTGTACATGAAACCGTTCTGATCAACAGCAGTTCTGTTAATGCACACCCAGCTGCTTCCTTGTACTGTAAAGGCCTTAGCTGAAGGAACATGCTGCAGTAAGTCTGTTGTGCTCTTGGCAGATGGAACTCTCCTGTTTATCGAGTAGCAGTGGAAGACTCCATTTGGTAGCTGAAGGCAGAAAAATGTTAAGTGCGGCCATATTATCTGTTTGTGTATGTAATGAAAAGGAGCCACGTCTGAAAATGAAATCTGCAGCTGTGGATAAAAATATTCTGCAAACACAGAAGGAAGTGTCCTTGGGGCTTTTGTTCTTTGAAAACGAAAGACAAGTCTTGTAAAACATTTGTGTCACAGGTGCAAGAAACAATACTGGTTTGCTTAAATTTTGTGGCTGGGTAAAGTAATGGTTAAGGGCTCTGCCTCTGACACAGGAGACCTACCTATTCAGTAAGGATTTATTGGGCAAGACTCCATAACATCGCTACTGCTTACAGAGTGTGCTCTAGTGGCTCCCTCGCAAGTGCTTTGAATCCGGCAGGAGAAAAGTGCTATACTAATATTGAAATTATCTACGCTGTAGTTTCAAACATGTTTTTAAATCTAGTCAACCACCTATCTAATATTGTGTAGGTCTCTTGTTTCAACAACACAACTTTGATCCATTAATTTCTGGACTCCACAAGACCCCAAAAAGGTCCCCATGGTATCTTGTGAGAAATTTTACTTGTATAACGGAATACAAATTTGTAAAGCCAATCTGTAGCCTGAAAAAATAAAGTATGATCCTTACCTATGTCGATGGGAATGCTCTGGATCCTATTATGCCTTCCCGGTTCCCCTGTTCCAGCGATGTTCCATGATGAGTTGCCACCTTCAGGAGCCCGAGTGCTCCCAAAGATGGGTGGCTGTGTACTGCACGTGCGTGAATGCACACTTGTGCATACTCGGTACAGATCTGATCGGTTTATATATTTCCGGTAATTTGGTGTATCTATTGATATGGTTCTTTGTGTCTCAGCAATATGGTTGAACACCTTGCGTAAAAAATTATCGAATAGCTTCTGGGAAACTTTCAGGCCTGTTACACATCTACAACGCGTGCAGGAGCCGTTCTCCTGCACGCATTTTACTAGCCTGCAGCTGTCGTCGGGAACCTACGGTGCTACGCTGAGAGGCGGCGGTAGTATCAATTAACCCGACGTGGAAACGCAGATTCCCGACAATAAAATGTGCCGGGATGTGTTGTACCGCAACGCATTGAAACGCAGCGTCGGGTGTGAAAGGTAAAATGAGTCTATGGACTTTTACCTTGGTTAACGCAAAGTATAGACTTTGCGTTAAAACGCTGAAAAAGGGCTCTGGCGTGAAAGAGCCCTCATTAGATTGCTTGCTTGCAAAGCTGTCTCAAGCACAGGCTAATGAATGTCTCCTCAAAGTGCTTTTGGAAATGACCAGTCTAGAGATCTATAAATAATTGGAAATGTATTTTTGCCTCAGCATTTATATAAAGAATACTGTGCATTTCAGAAATTATGGGCGTACTTTGTGGCCTAAGGGCCTAAGCCCACTGCAGCATTTTTAAAAATGCGTAGCAATGCATGGGTTTTTCAAGCGGTTTTGAAATGCGTTTCTGTGCGTTTAAAACGCCTCTAAGGGGTTTCAAAAACGCTTTAAAAATGCATGCAGTGGGCTCAGGCCCTAATAAAACTTAGCACAATAGATTACGGACTTATCAATAACTTGGACTGTCAAATCTACCTCCGTTTCAGTGCCACCCTAGTTATGTACCTGGGATCTGTTTCTAAATGCCAGCAGCCAACACTGACCCTAGCCACCACCTCGATTTTGCTTCCACCAATTTTACAGTGTTTGATATATAAACCCGTTGAAGTTCCTCTTCTTTTTTTTGGGGGGGGGGGGGGGGGATATTGCTGTTTTGGTCACGTCAGAGTTGCTGTACTTTTTCTGGCTAATGTTTAATTGGACAGGAATTTCTGTTGTAACAGTTTCCACAGGAAGTTTCACAATAGTGCAGTACAATATGTGCTTGGTCTAAGTAAGCTGTTAAATGCTTAACTTTCTAAAACAATAAACTGGTATATTTTAATGTTTTGAGTTCTTTTTGTTTATTTCCTTAACACTCCATTCAGTTAAAAGTGTTATTAGGTCTCCTCCTAGGAAACCTTCTGCCTATTCATCTAAAAATGAGAACTGTGAAGAAGAGAGCTTTGAAGATTTGCTTTTAAAATATAAGCAAATAAAACGTGAACTTGAATCCATTAATAAGGATGAGAAGCTGGCCCTGAAAGAACAGCACAATAAAGAGCAGGAAAGTGTTACAGAAAAGACTGCAGAGCCTCCTGTTCAGAGTAAACACACTACTACTGTTCAGGTGGTTCCTGTGGAATCTGTGGAGGAGAAACCACAAGTTAAGAGTTTTCAGGCTTTTGAAATTAAACCTATCAGACAAAAATTAAAACCTATCACAGAGCAGAAAAAGCAAAGCACGGTTGAAGAATCAAATTCATCTCCAGCTACCGGTGAAGCTGAGGTCAGCGTGCAAGGTACATAGTCTGTCACTATACATTTTTGTTTTCTCAAGACTTCATTGCAGGCTTGTAATTTAGAGAAGGAATTTACAAATATTGCTTCCATATGCAGGATGCCCCAGCTTGATTTGGCCGGGCACCCGACCCGGCTAATGTAGGTAAGTGCACAGCTGCAGAGATGCAGAGCGAGTAGTAGTGGAGCATGTAGTGACTCCTGTGTCCCGGTGTGCGCTACAGTATATATTGCAGAGTATTAGGTGCAGCTGGAAGCCATGTTCCTCTCACCTTCTCCAGGCACTTTAGTGATGTCCGTCCTTCACTCACTGCTTTTTCTGATGCTTGGCATCTCCTGGGATACCATGTAGTCACTTGACTTGGAGAGAGAGATGCTAGGCACTAGAGCGAGTGGGAAGTGTAGGACGGACAATGCCGAGAGGAGGTGAGAGAAGCACGGATTTCTGCTGTGCCTAAGGCTATTTTATCATGCCACCAAGTTGGAAAAAAAAAGTTCTGGGAAAGTCACTGCATATGTACCAGAAGGACAGCTTATGTTGCTTCAGGACAGCAGATGTAGCCATTCGCTCAATACATCATTTAAAAGAAATGAGCTACGATATAGAAGCTGCCATATTTACTTTTAATCGTTGGCAGTTGTTTGGGTGTCCCTGATCTTCCTGGCTTCATTAGTTTATAAATTGCACACAAGCATGCAAGGTAACCTTCATTGTTTAAACCAAAACAGATATGGAAGCCTCCAGATCCCTCGTGTTATAAGGCTACTTGCACACTCTTGCCAGGTGTACATTCAAAACTGCTGGTTTATAGTACACCTGTAGAATAATACCTTGTAAAGCATTTTATTAGAGGAATGTTGGCTGGGTCAGTAGGATCGTTTTGGCCCACTACAAAAATTCTGAACTGCTTATCCATAACTTATACTATACTTACAGTATGTATAGTTATTTTTTACCAGGAAAAACAACTCCTGTCATTCACCCATTCCTTGAAGCAATAATCGTGTGCTTGTGTAACTGCACTGTGTGGTTGTGCGAGAAGTTTACTTGATCTAGGAATTCTGATGAAGGTCACGGAGTAGTCATATGACTGATGACTGTTGTGTAGTGGTTTTGTAGTTCTGGTGCCTGGGTGGTGATGATTGTGGGGGAAGTGGTTATTTTTGCCTGAAGCTGGATTTACATTTTGTTTTGGACTGTCTTGGTATTTTTTTATTTTTTTTTTATCCAGAGGTTTTTTCCATGTTTCCTGCATTTATTTACAATATTTTTTTTTTAATAGAACCTAATCAGGATGATCAAGAAGTTTCCACAGACAGCAGCCCTGCAGATATTAAAAATGAGGTTTGTGTTTAAAATAATTAGAATCTACAGTTTTGTCTTCTGTATTTCCAGACATTTTTTCTCCAGAAGATGGTTCTCCTTTATATAATATAAACAAAGTTGTTTGACGATAAATTGCTTAACCACTAAGGCCCCGTTCACACTGCACGCGTTTCCTGCCGCGTTTTGGAAACGCGTGCAGGTGGCCGACACGCACGACATCAGACATTGCATAGAGTGCAATGTCTGATGTTCACACTGCATGCGTTCCGGACCTGTGCGGTCCGGGAACGCATGCTGCATGCATTTTTTGCCAAAACACATGGCTGTCCCGTTCACTTTTCAGTGATGGGATCAGCCACGCAACGCATACAAACGCGGATGGCGTGCGTTCGTACGCGTTGCGTTCCGCGTGCGTGCCCGTCCGCGTTTGTAATGTGAACGGGGCCTTAAGCCCTCGGTCATTTTCACTTTATGCATCCGAGCAATGTTCACCTCCCATTCATTAGCCTATAACTTTATCACTACTTATCACAATGAACTGATGTATATCTTGTTTTTCCCGCCACCAATTAGGCTTTCTTTGGGTGGTACATTTTGCTAAGAGCTACCTTACTGTAAATGCATTTTAACAGTAAGAATAAGAAAAAAACTAAAAAAAATTCATTCTCAGTTTTCGGCCATTATAGTTTTAAAATAATACATGCCTCCATAGTTAAAACCCACGTATTGTATTTGCCCATTTGTCCCGGTTATTTCACCGTTTAAATTATGTCCCTATCACAATGTATGGCGACAATATTTTATATGGAAATAAAAGAGCATTTTTTTCCGTTTTGCATCCATCACACTATTTACAAGCTTATAAAAAAAAATAGAAATATTTTATCTTTACATAGATATTTAGAAAGTTTAAACCCTTAGGTAAATATTTGTTGTTTTTTTTTTAAATTATTATTAAACATTTTATGTGGGTATTTTTGGGAGGGTGGGATGTAAATAGTATTTGTGTTGGGTAAATATGTGTATTTAAAAAATTTTTTTACGTATAGATGTAGTTTTACTTTTTGGCCACAAGATGGCAACCTTGAGTTTGTTTATAAATATCCAAGGAAGTCCCGCTACACCAAGAGGTAGGGTGAAGTAGAAAAAATACTTTATTGTAAATCCATCTTAATCCATTACCAGTGTACAAGTAAAAAGCTCATGCGTATCGGAGCAATGTGTGGCTCCTTAATCATAGCTTGCCAAGACAGGTGTTCATACAGATTATATAGGATACAGGACCACACCCTTAAAGGTGTGAGTCTTAGCCTTAAAGGTACAAGCATCAAAAAGCTAAAAGTGGAGTATACCACAAAAATATATAAATATAAAACAAAATCTGCATTAAAACACAATATACTGCATCAGATTATAGCAACCTGTCATACATAAATGTAATAACATATAGTATCTGGACAAAATGCATGACTATTAAACAGGGAAGGGAGGCAAGGATGAGCAAGGGATGCAGAAAAAAAAAAGAAAAGGGGGGTTGCAAGCAGAGAAAGCAGGCCCAGTTTATATACACATATTTATGCAACACATCAATTTATTCATTTATCATAGAATGTATGAAGGTCTAATCGGGAATTTAATCCCAAGGGGGAGCGTGTCCCCAATTTCCAGATCCAAAAGGCCTCCCGCTTCAATAACTTGCCATATAGGTCTCCTCCCCTTAATGAGGGTGTTACTCTTTCTATACCTTGGAACCTAAACCCAGACATATTGCCTAAATGGACATAAAAAAGTGCTTGGATACACTAGATGCGTGCGTAATAAAAGTTTTGTTCTTGAGACATCTCCCGGCACCATTATAGTGCTCTGAGATTCTTTGGCGAAGAGGACGCGTGGTGCATCCTACATATTGTATCTCACATTCCGTGCAAGTGACTAAATATATAACATTATAGGTCTGACAGTTAATATACTGTCTATCATAATTGTTGTGTCTGGAAAGTGAGATAATTTCTTGTGTCTGGTCATGAACCCTACAGTATCTGCAGGTACTATAGCCACACTTATACGAACCTATATGTGTGAGCCATGTAGGTTTAGGCCTATTTGTACTCTGAAATAAACTGGAAGACAAGGTAGTTCCCAGAGTAGGGGCACGCCTTGAAGAAAAGCCACAACCCTCCTTCAAAACAGTATGATGTTTAGGATCCGAATGAAGAACAGGCAAATATTTTTTAATAATATTGACAATTTGGTTGTATTCCAGACAATACGAGGTAACAAAACTAACCCCTTTATTATGTTGCCTGTTCCTGCAACCGGATCTGGGAGTAAGTAAATCTGACCTTGTCTTAAGTAAGACCTGATCTCTTGCTCTCAAGACTTTGTCCTCACGATACCCGCGATCACGAAGTCTTGATTGTACCAAATCCAGCTCTTGCTGCAACATAGCCGGATCAGAGCAGTTTCTTGCCGCTCTGATCATTTCCCCATATGGAATTGATTGCAGTGTATGTCTCGGATGACAACTAGTCGCCAATAGTAGCGAATTGCCAGCACATTCTTTTCTAAATGTTTTGGTTAATACCCTCCGTGATGTAGCACAGCCACTCAAATGGAGATCCAAATAGTTAATCTGTGTGGCATTATGGGACATCGTGAAGGACAGATTTAAATCATTGTCATTACAATAAGTAAGGAACCCGGGCAAATCACTTTCAGGGCCCCTTCACACCAGCAGCAGATCATCTATATACCTAGCGTACCAAAACAAAGAATCAGAAAAGGGGTTGCACTCCCCAAAGATGCGGAGCTCCTCCCACCATCCCATGTACAAATTGGCTAGGGATGGGGAGAATTTGGCTCCCATAGAAGCTCCGCATCTCTGGAGATAGTACACCCTATCAAACATAAAATAATTTCGACTAAGTAGATGATCTACCGCTAGGAGGAGAAAGTCACAAACGGTGGATGTAAATGACCCATATTTTCTGATATGAAAATCTAGAGCTTTCAGAGCCAACTTATGGGGGAAGCCACATCCATTGTAACCCAGACAAAGGATGGCTCCCATTGCAAGGGTTCCAAGCTTGATAAGAGGTGCGTCGTATCCCGCAAGAAGCCCGGTAGACGACGCACCAGAGGTTGGAGGCACCGTCCACCCACTGTCCCAAGACGCTCCCCCAAGGAACCAATGCCGGCCACTATGGGAAGGCCCTTGGGGGGTACATCAGATTTATGGACCCTAGGTAGATGATGGAAAATGGGCGTGACGGGCGCCTCCACCAAAAGATAGTCCCTTTCCTTCTCACTGAAGATTCCCAATGAAACCCCCAGATTAAAGAGAACCTGTACTGAGTAAAATTATTTAAAATAAAGACATGAGGTAACTTCAAATGAACATTACATAGTTACCTTGCCATCAGTTCCTCTCAGCTCACCATTTTCTTCTGACAATGATTCCTTCCAGTTCTGACAATATTTTGTCAGAACTGAAATATATCAGTTTCTGTCTGTTATATATCAGTTGCTGTCAGTTACAGCTGAGAGGAGAACTGATGTGTCCATGTTTCCCTATGGCTCAAGTGGCAATGTTACAGTTTAACTGTGTGCTGACCAGAAAGCTGTTATGGAGTAATGGCCATTTTCAAAATGGAGGACAGAGAATTTAATTGATCACAGTGGACGAACAGGACGCAGGAGAGGAGAAAGAGATTGATGAGTGGATTACACGGAAGGTAAGTATGACTTGTGTATGCTTATTTTGACTTTAATTTTCAGTACAGGTTTTCTTTAAGGAGCTGTTAAAGCTCAGTCTTAAAGCGACCAGTCGGATCACTAGACAGAGCCTCATAGGTGGTAGTGTCCTCTAGTTGGCGTAGTGCCTCTTCTCTATAGGCAGCCGCATCCAGGACCACCACAGCCCCTCCCTTATCTGCACTGCGAATAACTATCGCCTTATTATTTTGGAGGGATCGAAGTGCCTCCTGTTCCTGCCGTGTTAAATCAGAGGGCGCTCTATTGGCTCTCTTGATCTGCACAAGTTCTATTTCCACCAAATCTTGGAAAGTGTCCACGATTGGTGTTCTGGTCTGGATGGGATAGAAGTAGGAATTCGAGGTGGGCCCGGGGCCGCCCCATCACCCACACTGGACAACTGTTCCAGAGTGAGGATGATGGATGCCTCCTGGAAGGGAGGAATCTGCCCAACCCCCGGGGCGGGACAGAAGGGGGGCCCCGTGGCCACCCCACCAGCCCCCTCCACACCATCCGTGTCATCCGTTTCTAAAAAATGTTTTTTAACCATCAAGTTCCTAACAAATTTGTTGACATCTAGCATGGTATCAAAAATATCAAAATGATATGAAGGTGCATAGGATAAACCTCTAGAGAGCAAAGAGATCTGGGTCTGAGTGTGAACTGTATTGGACAAATTAATAACATTAGAAAAGGAGTGGATTATCTTTCGTCTCTTCCGGCCTGCCCTCCTGGTCTTCCTCCCCCTGTACCTTCGATTGCTCCTCTTTGGTCGCTGGTAATAAGTAAGCTGTCCTGGAGGGGTTTCCTGTGCAGACTGTCCGCGCTGGTCCCCCCCCCCCCCCAGAGAAGACTGACTGAACCCTCTCTTCCCTATTGTCTGAAGAGTCGGAGGCCGAACCTGCGCTATCGGCCGAACCAAAGCTAACTCTCTTATTCTGCTTGGGTCTACGAAGGATAGATCTTGGTGACCTGTGAACTGTCTCCCACCTACCCCATTCATAAACCACATTGTTTTTGTAGTCACCTGAATCTCGAAGAAATTTGACCCGCTTGGTATTAATAATTACATTTTCTAGCTTGGAAATATTTTCTTTCATTTTGTTGGTTAGCTCATCAAAATGTTCAAAAGAAGAGAGCTTATTAAGCTCTTCTAGTATCCACTATTTGAACCTTGATGTCTGCTAATTTTTTCTCCTCATATGATACAATCAGCTTCATAAGGCGAATGGAACAGTCGGTTAATACCTGATTCCATTCAATTACGAACTGATTAGAGTAAATAGTGGTGGGAACTTTCTTAATCCGTAAACCCCTAGGAATCATACCCTCAGCCACATAATGTTTCAAAGTGGTGATATCCCACCATAAACGTATTTCTTTGTTTAATAAATATTCCAAGCCTGAAAGACTGTAAATTCATAGCAGGATCAATATTGTATGTCCCTGGTTGTTTGGAAAAAACAGACATATATTTATCTATCTTGTCTGGATACATTAAAAGTTCTCCCAAAATGTCCAGTGCAAAATCTGATTCTGGTTCAGTTGCTTCCAGATTAATAGACTCAGCATCTTGTATGGTGGAAGTCAATGTTGGACAGGGTTTGTTGGTTAGACCATCTTGTTTAGGAAGTTCAGGATTGTCCTTTTGGACCCCTGTATCAGACATATTGGTTAGACTAGCAACCTGTAAGTTATCTTGTGGTGAGGAGTTCATAGTACTGTTCATACTCTTATTGTGTTCCTCATTGGCTGCAATAAACCCTCTAATAAGTTCTTGTACATTAGGACTTGGGGATAGCCCCCTTCTTAATCCAGTCCTCTAGGTTCATTTTGGCAGGTTTAATAGGGTAATAATAGTTACTCACATTGTGTGCTTGACCCGACAGACTGTTGGGATGCGGCTTCAACTTGTCCACTGCAGTAGACAGAGCGGTTCCCTGTGTAGCCATTCCTTGGTGGGGGACATCAGCCCGCTCCCACTGTTGTGTTCGCCATATATTATCCGCCGTTCCAGACTGTAATGCTGTAGAGGGAGGGGACACCGTCTGCGCCTGTTTCCGCGGACTGTGAACAGAAACATCGCTTCCGCCTTTCCGGTTCAACAAGTCTGTTGGCGTGTTGTGATGTCCCTGCTCCCATCTGTGTACACACGTAAGTGTAGCGGTCTACCTTTTTGCTTTGCATTGCTTGAGTTTGTTTACATGACGTCACTCTAAACGTAACATGTACGCTTAGAGGGACATAGGAGTCAGAAAAAGCGAAGCTTCCGAGAGAGGAATCAGTGGGGAGGGGAGGGGAATCGGTGATCGGGCACCATGGCCCGATTCATTGATTTCTGGGCTAACAATCCGCGGCCGGGAGCGCACATGGCCTCCTTGACGTAGTTCTACGTCAAGGAGGAAAAAGTGGTTAAAGGACTCATGAGGTGACATGATGATAGACATGTGTATGTACAGTGCCAAGCACACACATAACTATGCTGTGTTCCTTTTTTTCTTTCTCTGCCTGAAAAAGTTAAAAATCAGGTATGTGACAGTTCCTGTCTGGGTCGGACTCTAGCATAACCCTCACTGATGAGGAATTGCAGCCATAAAACACTTTTGTGGCAGTAAATGGCTTCTAAGAGCAGGAAAGAGAGAGGGTCAATAGTTCATATATTTTAGCACTGGCATACTTCAATTAATGTCATTTAGAAAAGGCCATGAAACAGAAAAGCTTAAAAAGTTGATTGAAATATAAAATAGAACTGTGGGATAACTTTAAAAGTCATTTTTAGAAGGAGGAAGACAGATACAATTTTTCATCTTTTTCGCTTTGGATGTCTTTTATAGGGGAACTTCAGCCTAAACATACTGTCTTTAAGTTACATTAGTTATGTTAATTAGAATAGATAGGTAATCTCTTACCCACCCCGTTTAAAAAGAACAGGCAAATGTTTGTGATTCATGGGGGCTGCCATCTTTGTCATGGGGGCAGCCATCTTTTTGGTTGAAAGGAGGTGACAGGGAGCAGGAGACACAGTTCCAACTGTCCTGTGTCCTGATCACCCCTCCCAGCTGCATGTGTTAGGCTTCAAATGTCAAATTCAAAATGTAAAAAAAAAAAAAAATTGCAGCAAAACGAGAACCACAACATCAGAAATCCCATCATGCTCTGCACAGCATTAGGGGAAAAATGCCCGGGCAGTCTTTTTCTGTGCAGCTAAGAATGAGGCTTGTATGAGAAAAAAAGTTCTGATGCTGTGAAACAGTTAAAAAAACACCAGGCCTTTTCAGTGCTGCTGAGTACATTTTTAGTCTGGAGGTTCACTTTAAGCCAACCACTAACCATAAGTGAAAGAAACATTTTTGTTATTCATAATCTATGTAAAATGGTTAAGAAATCGTAAATTCTGCCAGGGTATGTAAACTTATGAACGGTTTGGTTTGCCTTCCTAAAACTGAAGGACATCCTTTTCGGTATCTTCTAGGCTTTGTTCACATCTGAAATCGAAATTGCCGACGCCATCGTTTTTTTTTTTTTTTTGTGCGTGATTTTTGTATTCCCCTCCCGGCGCTTATCTGCAAGCTATGATTTTTTTTGTAAAGCGTTTTTTCAAAGCACTTTTGCAGACCAATTTGTTTTTTTCAACTCTTTGACCCGGCAAAGAATAACTACTGTACAATGTTTTATTAAAATGTAATCGCGGCATACTGCAATTTTTGAGCGTTTTGCGCTTTTCCTATACCTTCCATTGTAGCAAAATCGCCCCCAAAATGGTGCAGGCAGCGCTTTGGTTAGCGGAAAGCAGATGCGATGCGCTGATATGAACTGTTCCAAAAGGAGTCCGTTTGGGTAAATATTCATGGTGGAAATAAAAGTTGCCAATTGCTTATTGGGGTATGCTACAGGCCACCTCTTATTAATGAAGCTGCAGAACTGCGATTACTAAAGCAGATTGAAAAAGCTGCAGGTAAAAATGAGGTCATAATTATGGGCGACTTCAACTTTCCAGACATTGACTGGAGTATTGAGGCTACCCATTCTGGTAAAAGCAGCAGATTTCTGGCAGCACTACAGGACAATTACTTGACTCAAATGGTAACTGAACCAACTAGGGGGAATGCGTTACTGGATCTGATCATTTCTAATAGACCAGATAATGTATCAAATGTGCAGGTTCAAGAACATTTGGGAAATAGTGATCACAACATAACGTTTGAGCTGGTGACTGATAGGCCACGGGGCAGCGGGACCACTAAAACTATGAACTTTAGAAAAGCAAAGTTCACTCAAATTAGGCAGGCACTAAGTTTGGTGAACTGGGATAATGTACTACAAGGGGAAGACACTGAAGGGAAATGGCAAGCTTTTAAACTTATACTCAATCAATACTGTAGTATGTATATCCCATATGGAAACAAAATGTCTAGGAATAAAAAAAGGCCTCTATGGATGAATAGAAAGGTTAAAGATAAAATGAAGAGGAAAAAGAATGCCTATAAGGTCTTAAAACAGGAGGGGACAGAGGCTGCACTAAGCAATTATAAGGAGTGCAATAAAAATTGTAAAAAAGAAATTAGGCAGGCAAAGATTGAAGCTGAAAAACAAATCGCTAAGGATATCAAATCTAACCCCAAAAAGTTTTACAAGTACATTAACTCTAAAAAAAGAAAGGTTGACTGTATAGGACTCCTAAAGGATGAGGATGGGAACTCAATGGTGGATGACCAAGGTAAGGCAGAGTTATTAAATGCTTTCTTTGCTTCTGTCTTCACAAAAGAAACAGCACTGTTGCAAACTACAGAGGCGGAAGAGTCTCAATCTTCTAACTGTAATATTAAATACTTAACGCAGGAAGAAGTGAAGGCAAGACTAAATAAATTAAAAATAGACAAGGCACCTGGCCCGGATGGCATGCATCCTCGGGTCCTAAGGGAATTAAGTTCAGTTATAGATAAACCCCTTTATCTTATCTTTTGTGACTCTCTTGCAACTGGCAGAGTCCCAGTGGATTGGCGTACAGCCCACGTTTTCCCATTATTTAAGAAGGGCAAAAAATCTGATCCAGGAAATTATAGACCTGTAAGTTTAACATCAGTTGTATGCAAACTTTGAGGGGTTACTAAGAGATACTATACATGACTTCATAGTAGAAAATAATCTTATTTCTCAGCATCAACATGGGTTTACTAAAGACAGGTCCTGTTTGACTAACATGCTCAGCTTTTATGAGGTAGTGAATGCTAATATGGATATTGGGAATGCTGTAGATGTGATATACTTGGACTTTGCAAAGGCCTTCAACACTGTTCCCCACAAAAGTCTGGTGCAAAAGTTGAGGATGCAAGGACTGGGGAAGAGTCTGTGTTCATGGATAGGGAACTGGCTAATGGACAGAAAACAAAGAGTTGTGGTCAATGGATCATACTCAAAATGGGAGACTGTTAGCAGTGGGGTCCCACAGGGGTCTGTTCTGGGTCCAGTGCTCTTCAATTTATTTATTAATGACCTAGTAGATGCAGTAGTGAGCAATGTTGCTATTTTTGCAGATGATACAAAATTGTGCAGAATCATTAACTCTCGGGAAGATCGTGTCATATTGCAACAGGATCTGGATAGGATGGCTATATGGGCACATACATGGCAGATGAAATTCAATGTTGACAAATGTAAGGTCATGCATTTTGGACGTACTAATGGTCTAGCACCATACAAAATAAATGGGATACAGTTGGGGACATCAAACTTGGAGAAGGACTTAGGAGTACTCATTGACAACAAGTTAAATAATCGTACTCAATGCCAAGCAGCTGCAGCTAAAGCTAACAAAATTTTGGGATGCATTAAAAGGGAAATAAAAACTCGAGATGCTAGCATAATATTGCCCCTGTTTAACTCTCTAGTAAGGCCACATCTGGAATATGGAATTCAGTTCTGGGCACCACATTACAAAAAAGATATTGCAGTTTTAGAGCAGGTGCAGAGACGAGCAACAAAATTGATGCGTGGGATGGAAGGTCTCACTTATCGAGAAAGGTTAGATAAACTGGGTTTATTTAGTCTAGAGAAAAGACGCCTTAGAGGGGATCTAATTAACATGTATAAATACATCAGAGGGCAATATAATACCTTGGCGGATGAGCTTTTTGTCCCTAGGCCTTCTCAAAGGACTAGAGGACATGATCTGCGCATGGAGGAAAAATGTTTTAGCCATTTATTTAGGAAAGGGTTCTTTACAGTAAGAGTGATTAAGATGTGGAATGCATTGCCACAGGAAGTCGTTATGGCAAACTCTATACCTGCATTTAAAGGGGGCTTAGATGCTTTCCTTGCGTTGAAAGACATCCATGGCTACAATTACTAGGTAATGCCTAATGATGTTGATCCAGGGATTTTATCTGATTGCCATCTGGAGTCGGGAAGGAATTTTTCCCTTTAGGGGCTAATTGGACCATGCCTTGTAAGGGTTTTTTCGCCTTCCTCTGGATCAACAGGGATATGTGAGGGAGCAGGCTGGTGTTGTACTTTATACTGGTTGAACTCGATGGACGTATGTCTTTTTTCAATCAAAATAACTATGTAACTATGTAACTATGAATCATTGCACAAGTGCTTTTAAGGTGATTTTGTAAATAGTCGGCACTGGAAAAAATAGTAAAAACACCCTAGGTGTGAGCAAGCCCTTAGTCCCCTATACTCTCCTCGTGGTTTTGGGTCACTCCAAGCTGCTTGGTTACTGTGTTAAACTTATGAACACAACTGTAAAATATTCATATTTGATCATGCATGTTTTTATCCAGTTTGAATTCTATTTTTTTTTCCGTTTATGGAAAATAAAATCATGGGGACCTCAGTCTGCAGGAGCAGGATACTTTAACTAATTGCCAACTGCTCCACACCAATTGGCGTGAATGCAGCGGCAGCTCCAGGACCACTCCATGCCGATTGGTGTGAATGGCCTGGAATGGGGATTGCAGCATCCCCCAAATGTGGCCCTCTTTTTTTTGGGGGGGGGGGGGCACGCAACTGCCCCCAAAGAAAATATTTACTACCTTAATGTGGATTACATCCAACTGCAAAAGTATGCAAGCTGCATGAGTTGAGCAACAACACCGAGGTGGTCACGGCAGCCCCTTTAGTCAAGTGTAAGCATGTTAATAGTACTTATGCTTAATAAGCACTTAATCTATTGGCAAAACCTAAACAGACATCAGGGCCAATGCCAATTGGAGCTGGTCAATGTGGTGATTTAATTTTGAACTTGAATGCAAATTGTATGCTGTTCGGAATTGAGCCAACCACAATTGTCAATAGGTGCATTTGACTGGCCCAATATGTAGCTGGATCCACTCGATTAAATTTGCTGGCAAGCTAGAATAATTATCTCATTTACCATCTCTAGTGCTGATTGGTTCAGCACTGCCCTGCATGTCCTGTTGCAGTGAAGGGTGGGGATTTCCCTCTCCAATGCATTCATTAGAGATGGCCAATGAGATGCTAATAATTTGGATTGATACAGATTTTGTTAATTTTGTGTAGGTTGGAATTGGATCAGTCATCCTCTACACAGTATTTAACTGGTCCAGTTTCAAGCTGCTATCATTTGCATAATATTTGTATCAACTTGAAATTATTGGCATCTCAATGACCATCTCTAATTCAGTGTTTCTTACCATCACAGCTCTTCTACATTAGGTTGTTTTCGCTCCTATTGACTAACGTTAGACAGGACATGTACAAGCCACCTGATTGTTGATGTATGTAATGTTAGGACCAGCTGGAAGCAGAAAGTCATAGCTGTGACATGAAAGGCTGGCATGTGTGAAGGGAGGAGGCTATCCACAGCTTACACTATAGCAAATAGCACCTCTGGCAGTATGGCATGCTTGACAGTGTTGAACTAGTTAGCACCAGAACTGCTGTTTTTTCTTTAGGTAAGCTAGGAAAGCCTGAATTTGTTAAAGATAAAATATATACTAAGTCTCACTGTGGGAGCAGCACAAGACTACAGAGACACAACTGATCATTTACAAACTCTTCATAATTCAGAAACCTGACTGTTTTTTGCATGACCTAAGGGCTCGTTCACACTACAAGAGCTTTTTAAGCACTAGATATTTTAAAAGCTCTTGCTAATGCAATGCTATGGGGGATTTTTGTTTTTTAAATCACATCCCTCCAGTGTGAACACACATACATAGGATTACATTAGCAAGAGCTTTTAAAATCACAAAGCGCTAAGAAGAGCTCTTGTAGTGTGAACAAGCCCTATGTGAGAGTTGAAAGCTTCTGTTTCCTATTAGCAAGCATGCGTTTGTGTTAAAAATCCAATCCTGGTTTGTTGGTTCACTTTTATTTCCAACCTTGGTAAGTCAGTGCCACAGTTCTGGTTGGTTCATTTTGTATAACTTGTTATAAGACATGAAGTAAATTTGCATAGTAGGACATTGTTTTACAGTACTCTGTGTTGCAGAAACCTGTCAAAGAGGAGGACGATTTGTCAGAGCTCCACTTGCGTCTCCTTGCTCTGCAATCTGCAAGTAAAAAATGGCATCAAAAGGAGCAGAAGGTTATGAAAGAGGGTAAGGAAAAACTATCAAAGGGCAAGACTGAGGTACAGGAAGAAAAAGACAAACTGGAGCCCCAAAAGGAGAAAGGAAGCTCAAATGCATTACGAAAAGTCAACAGTGCAGCATATGCAGGTAATTAAAAAAAAAAAAAAAAAAAAAAAAAAAAATCCATTAGGCTTTTTGCCTTTGATGTGCATAGTAATGCTTTGTTAATTTCCTCTTTTTAAACCTCTTGTTTGTCATTTTAAAGCCAAGCAGGCACTTAGGAGGCAACAGACTAAAGCATGGAAGAAGTTACAGCAGCAAAAAGCTGAAGAAAAGCGCAAGGAGGAAGAGGAAAAAAAGAAACAAGAGGAGGAGGAGGAGAGAAAAAAGAGAGAAGAGGAAATAAGAAAAATTAGAGACCTCTCCAATCAGGAAGAGCAATATAATCGATTTATGAAGCTTGTAGGAGATAAGAGTAAACGAAGCAAGGTGGGTTTATCGCTATATTTCATGTTATATAACGTAAAGTTTTATAAATTTGGAAGTAATGGCGGTACACATTGTATGTTTGGTCTCCTTTATGAAAGTGATAAAGCAGGGCTGTGGAGTCGGAGTCGTGGAGTCGGGCAATTTTGGGTGCCTGGAGTCGGAGTCGGGAAAAAATGCTCAGACTCCTAATGAATTTGTAACTGTAATTAAAATAGAAAATATGATAAAATGTTCTATTTCTCAGATAATAGTCATTAAAGATAATGTATATATACAGTATATATACAGTAATAGCTGTGCTTAGTCCACAAAAATGAAATAAACCACAAAATTAGTTACTTGTGCTGCTTCAATAAAGCAGTCCCCGTATTTTTAAAGTCAGATATACATATCTGATTGTGACTGTATATATGATGTGTACACAGGAATCTCTTATATATACTAAATAACATCTATGCTGTAAATATAAAGCCTGATGTGTAGCCATGTCACTAATAGAGATGGTCAACGAGATGGAAATAATTCTGCATTGATGCTGATTTATGCAAATGTATGCACTCTCTTTGCTGATGAAATCAAATAATTTGATATGTTATTAAAATTTGGTTTGGTGACTACAAATTAAAGGGTAACTGAGACGGATGAAAAGTAAAGTTTTATACATACCTGGGGCTTCCTCCAGCCCCCTTCAGGCTAATCAGTCCCTCACTGTCCTCCACCACCCGGATCTTCTGCTATGAGTCCTGGTAATTCAGCCAGTAAGCGCTGTCCGGCCGCATGCCGCTCCCACAGCCAGGAACATTCTGCACCTGCGCAATAGTGCTGCACAGGTGTAGTATGCTCCTGGCGGCGGAGTGTGTGCATGCGCACTACGCCTGACTGGCTCAAGTACCTGGACTCATAGCAGAAGATCCAGGTGGTGGAGGAGGACAACGAGGGACTGATTATACTGAAGGCGGCTGGAGGAAGCCCCAGGTATGTATAAAACTTTAATTTCATCAGTCTCAGGTTTACTTTGTTACACAGTAGTACTATACTCTACATATGCACTCCCCACAGAGCTGCAGGGAATCCACTGAGAATGCTGTGCACATTGAACACAGAGGCGTTGTCTGTTTACAATCTCCTTATTCCCCTGCAGAGTACCTGCACATCATTCTTACATGTTCCCACACTTACATTGCCTAGGGCCTGATGGATGTTCTTTGTTCCGGTTTGTACCTTTTACAAGTACTCTTACCAAGGACTAGTTTTAGTCTAAAGGGAATAAATATAGTAGTCTACATATCCTTCTCACTTCAGTTGTCTTGTAAAATTCCTAAGCGTTGGCAGTTAAGAGACGAATTTCATGTTACATACTTTTAATCAACAAAATTGTAATATGCAAATTAGAGGAGTCGGAGTCGTGGAGTCGGAGTCGGTGGAGTCCTAAACTGAGGAGTCGGAGTCGGTGGATTTTTGGACCGACTCCACAGCCCTGTGATAAAGGGAAAAATTACCTCAGTCGTTTTGTTTTACAAAAATAAGTGACAATTCCATTATCATATCCCCACTCTGTAGATATAGATTGCCCAGCAAGCTCATGGTGAACCAGAACTCATAGGCGTGTGTAAGGGGCTGAAAGGGATCAAAAAGCCCTCTTGCTAAAATGCTATGCAAAACAGAATTTTGCCTTTTTAAAACAAAAGGTACTTGCAGTTATTAAGCCTGGAGTGAGTCTGAGCTTGCTGAGCAATCTGTTTCTCTGGGCATTTCAAATCCTGCTCCATAGAGCCACATTAGGCTAGGTCCACACTTGTCCCCTGCAGAACGGATCCGTTTAAAACCGATCCGTTTTTTGTAAACTATTTTTTTTTCTCAGTTTTCAGAGAAATGGGTATTTTTGCAGGGGTGTTTCCAGTCTGTGGAAACGTCCCTTGCCATGGGTGGGGGGCTGCCATGCTGAAGGGGAGAGCAAGCAGGAAGGGGGCAGCGGTGGGGAGGGGGGTCGGTCCCCCCCTTCCCCGCTCCCCCTCCAGCTAGTTTCAATAATTAAAAAATTTAAAATCAATATAATGTAGCAGGCGGGGAACTTACTTCCTTGCGCTCCACCGCTCGTTGCGTCACTTCCTATAATGCCGTCCTATGAACATCAGAGGACTGCATTACAGGAAGTGATGCGGCAGCAGTGGGACGCAAGGAAGTAAGTTCCCCACTCACCGCCTGCTAAATTATATTGATTTTAACCGATTTTTAAATTACTGAAACTAGCTGGAGGGGCGTCCCCCGCCAATCGCTGTCACCCCCATCCTGGCAGCTATCTCCCTCCAGCATGGCAGCCCCCTATCTTGGGCAGGGCTGTGGAGTCAGTACAAAAATCCCTCCGGTTAGGATTACTCCGACTCTCTGACTCCTCTAATTTGCATTGTTGATTAAAAGTATGTGACATGAAATGCATCTTTTAACTGCCAACGCTTAGGAATTTTAAAATACAACTGAAGTGAGGATATGGAGGCTGCCATATTTATTCACTTTTAAACAATACCAATTACCTGGCTAGCTGGCTGATCTTCTGCCTCTAATGCTAATATTAATACAAAGCAAACCTGAGACAGATGAAATTAACCTTCCTGGCGGTAAGCCCGAACTGAGTTCGGGCTATGCCGCCGGAAGGCACCGCTCAGGCCCCGCTGGGCCGATTTGCATAATTTTTTTTTTTGCTGCACGCAGCTAGCACTTTGCTAGCTGCGTGCAGTGCCTGATCGCCGCCGATCCGCCGCAATTCCTCTCGCCGCGGCCGCCCCCCCCCCCAGACCCCGTGCGCTGCCTGGCCAATCAGTGCCAGGCAGCGCTATGGGGCAGATCGGAGTCCCCTCTGACGTCACGACGTGGATGACGTCGGTGACGTCATCCCGCCCGTCGCCATGGCGACGGGGGAAGCCCTCCAGGAGATCCCGTTCTTTGAACGGGATCTCCGGATCTCCGATCGCCGGCGGCGATCGGAGGGGATGCCGCTGAGCAGCGGCTATCATGTAGCGAGACTTTGTCTCGCTACATGAAAAAAAAAAAAAAAAAATTAAAAAAAAAGATTTGCTGCCCCCTGGCGATTTTTTTGCAAACCGCCAGGAGGGTTAAAGTTTTATCCTCCAGCCCCCTTCAGGCTAATCAGTCCCTCGCTGTCCTCCTCCACCACTTGGATCTTCTGCTATGGGTCCAGGTACTTGAGCCAGTCGGGCATAGTGCGCATGCACACACTCCGCCGCTGGGAGCGTACTACACCTGCGCAGCACTATTGCGCAGGTGCAGAATGTTCCTGGCTGTGGGAGCGGCACGTGGCTGGACTGCGCTGACTGGCTGTATTACCGGGACTCGTAGCAGAAGATCCAGGTGGCGGAGGAGGTCAGCGACTGGATTGGCCTAAAGGGGGCTGGAGGAAGCCCCAGGTATGTATAAAACTTTTTTTTTCTTTTCATCCGTTTCGGGTACCCTTTAATTCGTAGTCCCCAAACCAAATTTTAACATATCAAATTTGTTTTCATGATCAAAGGGAGTGCATACATATGCATAAACCAGCATCAACACAGAATTATTTCCATCTAATTGACTCTTAGTGACACAGCTTCACATCAGGCTTTATTTTTACAGCATAGATGTTATTTAGAGGTTATGCTGGATACACACCATGCGTTTCCGCGTTCGATGCATCCGTCGATACGCATCGATTCGATAATTTCCGACATGTCCGATTAAAGCTTCGATGGATCGTTAGGTCGATTTGCCATACTTTACATGGCAAGCGACCTAAATATCATCGAAATG
>NC_090648.1:310883263-310915763 GCF_040937935.1 Hyperolius riggenbachi
TGACATTCCATAAATTAGCCCAAGCACCACCTGAAATAGTGAGACTATTGGTTTGCGGAAAGCCAGGGTCCCTATGCAATTCACTTTTTCTCCTGGGTGAGATTATCACAAATGCCCTTTAAACCACCAGCAAACAAGAAAATACTCAATTATTTTGATAGTAATTTTTCACCAACATTTATGTAATTTTTCATTTGTAAAATGCTTAAAAGTTATTTGAAAGATATGAAGATTATCTCCTAGGTGACACAGCCACTAGACACTTTTGTTTTATAACAATAACATTTCTATAGCGCTTTTCTCCCATAGGACTCAGTGCTTAGACTTTCAGATTCAGTAATAGGTAGTAGGATGAAGTGTTAACACAACAAAATTATATTTCTGCAAATGCCAAACTGAACAGGGGGGTTTTCAGTCTGCATGTAAACACGTCCAGAGATGGAGCTGTCCTGATCTGCTGAGGTAAGGAGTTCTATAATGTATGAGCAGCATGACAGAAGGCTCTGGGACCAAAAGTTTTCAGGTGGACTCTGGGTATGACAAGATTGGAACCTGTGGATCTGAGATTGCAGGGAGTACTATGCAGCTCAAGCATTTCTTTCAAATATCCAGGGCCCAGATTATGAAGTGACTTTTAAATGTCAGTAGGCCGATTTTGAATAGGATCCTCCATTCTATAGGTAGCCAGTGAAGGGAGTGCAGGACTGGTGTTATGTGGCAGTGATGGGGTTGGTTGGGTAACAGTCTGGCAGCAGTATTCTGTATCAGCTGTAGGCGGTACATGTCCTTTTTTGGAAGGCCAGTGTAGAGAGCATTGTAATAGTCCAGTTGGGATGTAATGAAGGTATGAACTAAGTAAGGTTGGGAGATCTGGGAGAATGAGGTGCTTGATTTATGCAATGTTCTTCAAGTGAAAATAGGATGATTTCACCACAGCAGAGATGTGAGTTCTGAAGTTTAGATCCCCATCAAGTAGAACTCCCAGGCTACGCACATGCTCAGAGCTGTGTAGATCTGTGTCTCCTATTCCCAGTGTTGAAAAATGCAACTGAAGTTGTTTTGTTGTCATGCGCTGCCCTCCGATCACAAGGACTTTTTTATCTGCGTTTAGTCTCAGCCAGTTGTCACTCATCTATTGCTGTATCTCAGCTAAGCAGGCGTTTATAGTTGGAGTGGGGTCTCCTAGGAGCGGTTCTGTAATGTAATAGTTGGCAGTTGTTTCCTGGGACCTATGTAGCAAGCCAAGCAAATCTAACATGAAACAAAACATACCGGTTCACATAAAACTGATATGTGTGAAGACTGACAATGCCAAACGTGTTCATGTGCATATTTCATTTTCTGATGTAATTTATTTTCTGTTTTAGGAGCGTCTCCGGCTAGACTGTCTTACACCACTTATCCTCATCTAGGATATGTGCCATCAGGACTCTGTTTAATAGATCAGTATCCTACAGATTCATGGGTAAGTGCATTAATGGGGTGTGCAGTCTGGTGCTGCTCATGTTGGGGGGGGGGGGGGGGGGGAGGATTAGGGTTTTTACAAGACAAACGGCTTCCCCGTGGACACCCATTCATAAGTCCCACATTGTATACCCCACACCACCACCATGAGTACACCTGGTTTTAAAGGAACACTGGGCATTTACAGAAATAATTTGCAGAAACAAAATCTAATATCCCTAAATTGTGATAGTCCAGTACTGCAGTTGTCTTTTTCTAACTTGTGGAGCTGTGTTCTTCCAAATGTATTAGTGGAGGCCCATGTCTATACTGGTGAATTCCACTTCAGTAGGCATTCATGCTGCTGTTCTACTCCTAGGTGCGTGATGGGAACTCTTAAGATGCTATCAGCTCTGTTTATTAAAGCTGCTGTTATTGTTTTCCCATAACTTTTGCTAGAGAAAGGAGAAGGTTGTAGGAGTCCTTTTGGCAAAGGAGTTTGCCAGATTCTTCTCATGCGACTCTGCAGAACCTGGAAGACAACTGCTTCAGAAGTCTGAAATTACAGATGGTGTATAGTTACAATAGTTTCTTTCTGCATGTACTTTTTAAAAATATGCTTGGAGTATTATAAAGTACAGTTGTCCGGTTTCTACTGGGTTGGAAGTCTCAAAACAATTTCAAATACTGTAAATAGGTTGGATGCGATGATCGGGAACCCTAAAGCTGGCTTTATTTTTCCTTCAGTACATTGGGTGATGAAAACAAACCTATTTACTAACAAAATCTGCATGGTTGAAGGATACCCGAGCTGACATGTGACATGAGATAGACATGCGTTCCTTTTTTTTCTTTCTCTGCCTGAGCGTTCAATATCAGGCATGCAAGTGGCTGACTCAGTCCTGACTCAGACAGGAAGTGACTACAGTGTGACCCTCACTGATAAGAAAATCCCCTTTTTTTTAATCTTTCTTGCTCTCAGAAGCCATTTTCTGCTAGGAAAGTTTTTTTCCCAGGAACGTCCTCGGACAGCACCCATGAGACTTGTCTCCTTCCCCACTTCAAATGGACAGGAAGCTAAAAATACCACAGACATTTGCATATTCATTAGGCAGGCATATATAAATAGGGAACTCACAGTAAATCGTCAGTTGTTTTCTGTCCACCACACAGGACGCTACAGGGGAGCTGAAGCCAACCATGTCTGTAAGGCAGGAGCTGCTGCACGACTCAGGCCGAGTATCGCGGGTCAGGGACCCGGCGTGCGCCGGAGCTGCGGCCGAATAGTTTCCCCCATCGGATCTCGCGCGCACAGGCGCGTCTGACGCACTTCCGGCGGAAGAAGAGGCCGATCATGTGATCGCGCCAGCCGGATAACGTCACTCAGTCACCGCGGGTAAGCCTATCCAGCGTTCAGAGGGCAGTGAGCCGCGTTGCATCCCAGAGCCCGGCGGTGAGGGAGCGGTTCGCTTGCCCATAAGGTAAGGAGGAACTATAGGTACAGCAGCAGTTGTACGGGGGGGTTCATATTTTGGAAGCGCACTCTGTCAGGGGGGGCGCGGCTTACCTTGGCGTGGCATAATTGGGCGGCTTATTAAAAGCTCAGTTCCTGGTCAGAATCCATTCCCTGACCATGGAAACTGCCGCTGGATCCTCCTCCACCAGATCTGTGGAGCCTGGCTCAGAAGCCTCTCTGGTTGGTGTCATCTGCTGACTCCTTTTTCAGATATGTATAAATAGTTTTTTTATATAAGAGGCTGGTTAGTTACACTCTCTCTTTGTCTCTTTTATAGCCTAATGCTCCTAAAACGGATAAAGACAAATCTGATCCAACTGACAAGGCTGATAAGAGTGACAAGGGAAAACAGGCTCAGAAGTCTGATCATAAAAGATGTGCCATCTGTGCCGTGAAAATATCCTCTTCTTCATCTAGATCATTATGCCAAACATGTATTGACAAAGTTATGAAGAAAGAATCACCCGTGGTGTTTAACCTCCCTGGCGGTAAGCCCGAGCTGAGCTCGGGCTATGCCGCGCAGGGGGAGATCTCAGCCCCTGGTGGGGCGATTTTTAATCTGTAAATTGCTGTGCGCGCAGCCAGCACTTTGCTAGCCGCGCGCACAGCTTGATTGCCGCCGCTCTGCGGCGATCGGCCGCACGCAGCGGCGAAAGAGGGCCCCCCCCCCGCCAGAGCCCTGCGCTGCCCGGACCAATGAGTTCCGGGCAGCGCTATGGGCTGGATCGGAGGTGTCTGACGTCAGGACGTCGGCTGACGTCCATGACGTCATCCCGATCGTCGCCATGGCGACAGGAGAAGCCAAACAGGGGAACGCGTTGTATACGCGTTCCCCTGTTTGCTATAGATGCCGGCGACGATCGCACTAGAGGGACACATGCGCCCTCTAGTGGTGTTTCATGTAGCTACCACTCTGGTAGCTTTACATGAAACAAAAACAAAAAAATTTAAAAAAAAGTTTTTTTTGCCAATTTGGCAAAAAAAATTAACCGCCAGGGAGGTTAAAGATTTGATGGGATGGATGCGTTCTGAAATGGCTACTGCCATTAAAGCTATTAAGGAGGCAAACATTCCAGCTGCTGGGACTGTTCCTATTCCTTCTCCTATGGTGCCTCCATCTCATCCTTCTACATCTAGTAGTGATGTCACGGTTACACCTCAACCTCCCCCAGGGCAGGACTCTGCCGTAAATTTACAAAAAAGAAAGAGGGGTGAAGATTCAGGGGACTCAGAATTATCTGAGGGAGAGGTGGATATATAGTCTCTTGAGGAAATTCCTTCAGGAGAGGAGTTAGACACTGATAAGCCTCATAAATTTGCCTTTGCAACTGATGCCTTAAAGTTATTTCTTAAAGCTATGCGTGATACCATGGGTATTAAGACTGAGGAAAAGACTCTATCACCCCTCGATCATATGTATGAGAGTTTATCTGATCCTGAGGTTGTTTTCATTCCAGTACATAGTTCTCTGAAGAATATGATTAAACTGGAATGGGATAACCCAGAGAGGAGAGCATTCTGGCCCAAGTCTCTTGCCAATAAATATCCGTTTGACCCTAATGACCAGAAATTCTGGGGGCCGTCACCTAAATTAGATCCCGCTCTTTCTAAGGTCTCTAGAAAATCTGATCTCCAGTTTGAGGACTTTGGAAATTTAAAAGACCCCATAGATAAGAAAATGGATAATCTGTTAAGAAGAGCATGGGAGTCTTCATCACTAACATTTAAACCAGCTGTCGCATCTACAGCCGCAGCCAGATCTTTAAAACTTTGGTTGTCTCATACACAATCCCAGATAGCTTCAGGGGTACCCAGAGAAGAGATACTAAAGGACTTTTTTTTTTTTTTTTTTTTTTCACGCTGCTAATTATCTTTCAGATGCAGCAGATGACACTGTCCGTTTATCTGCCAGGACCACGGCCTTGGTGAACTCTACCAGAAGAGGTATATGGGTAAAAACATGGCAAGGGGACACCTCCTCAAAATCTAAACTGTGCGGAATACCTTGTGAGGGGGAATTATTATTTGGTTCCAAATTAGATGAAACGCTAGAAAGGTCCTCAGACAATAAAAAGAACTTTCCCATAAAAAGAAAGAATTTTCGTTTCAAACGTTCCTTTCGAGACCCAAAACAGAGCGAACAGGGGTCCAAGAGCTATCCTAAAAGAAGATGGGGGCAGAACAAACCACAGCGGCCAAGACCAAATGTGTCCTTTCCTCTCCCATCCCAGGGATCTAAACAATGACATCAGGCTCCCAGTGGGAGGAAGAGTAGCGCACTTTTACGAAAACTGGGAAAGTCACTTTCAGAACAAATGGTTATTAAATATAATCCTCGAAGGTTACAAGATAGAGTTTGCCACAGCTCCTCCAGTACAATTTTTTCTTACACAGACCCCATCAGATCAGCATCTAAGCTTATCCTTACAAAGAGAAATTGCTGTCCTTCTGGAAAAGAGGGTAATTCGTCAGGTCCCAAAATGTCAACAGTTTCAGGGGTACTATTCTCCAGTATTCCTAGTAAAAAAACCTCAGGGGGAGTACAGGTTCATCTTAAACCTAAAGGGATTAAACAGGTCAATAAGATATCGAAAATTTCGAATGGACAATATACGCAATGTGGTCAATCTGCTACAGAGTCAGTGTTACATGGCTTCTATGGACCTCAAGGACGCCTATCTCCACCTGCCTATCCATGTCAGATCCCAGCAATACCTGAGATTCGCCATAAGACTACAGGGAGAGGTAAGGCACTTCCAGTTTTCAGCTTTACCCTTTGGTATATCTTCTGCACCCTGGCTGTTCACTAAAGTATTGTCCGAGGTTCTAGCAGTTCTCAGGTTAGAGTCAGTTCAGATCATAGCCTATCTGGATGATCTTCTTATTTGGGGTCAATCCTATGAGACCGTTGAGACACAGATAAACTTCTGTCTCGATTTTCTGCAGTCCTTAGGCTGGCTTATTAATTGGTCTAAATCCTCTCTAGTTCCTACTCAGACTATGGAATTTTTGGGGTTTACTATAGCCTCCATTGACAGTGTTGTGTTTCTTCCTGAAAGGAAAATATGTGCAATTCTAAAATCTGTTCTTTCTTTCCAGGGCAAGATTTCAATATCATTGAGAAACGCCATGGCTTTACTGGGTCTTCTAACTTCATCATTCCCAGCAGTTCAATGGGGTCAGCTACACTCCAGGACATTACAACTATGGATTTTAAGAAGTTGGAACAGGAGTATAAGAGACTTAGACAGGAGAATCTTAATTCCCCAGTTCATAAAGGACTCACTGAATTGGTGGTTGATCCCTTCACAGTTGACGAACGGACGTCTTTGGAGCTATCCCTCAGAGACAGTCATAACAACAGATGCAAGCGCCTGGGGTTGGGGAGCCCATCTGGGTACAATACCAGTACAGGGATCTTGGCCCAGAGCGTCGAGGCAAAGATCTTCAAACAGAGAGCTGGCAGCAGTTTGGCAAGCGTTGACACACTTCGATTCCCAAATCAGGGGCACTCACGTCACGATAAGAACGGACAACAACACAGTGGTGGCCTATCTGAACAGACAGGGAGGAACAAGGAGTCATTCTCTATGGTACCTGTCATGCAAGATACTACAGTGGGCAGAAGGACACCTGAAATCCTTGAGAGCAGTCCATCTAAAGGGAACCCTGAATTGTTTAGCCGATTTTCTGAGCAGATCACCACTTCATCAGGACGAGTGGTCTCTGAACGAAGTTGTGTTTCAGGGCCTGGTACACCTCTGGGGCAGACCCGACATGGACTTGTTTGCTCGAAAGAACAACACAAAGTGCCAGATGTTTTGCTCACTATGCCCCCAGGACAATCCTTGCTCAGTGGACGCATTCTCGATAACGTGGAATTCAGGTCTGATGTATGCCTATCCTCCTCTTTCCTTAATTCCTCGAGTTCTGAACAAATTACAGAAAGACCGAGCTCGGATGATCATGATAGTGCCATACTGGCCCAAAAGACCATGGTTTACACTACTGAAGAATTTAGCTACAGTCGATCATGTAATGCTGCCAGATCGTCCAGACCTGCTGTCCCAGGGTCCAGTTTTTCATCCAGATCTGAGGCTCCTTCAGCTTTCAGCTTGGAGCCTGAGTGGAGAAGTTTAAAGCAGAAGGGTTTCTCTAACGGACTTTTGGAGACGTTAATCCAGAGCAGAAAAAAGGTTACCAGGAACATTTATCAAAAGACTTGGAATGTGTATAAAGGATGGTGTGAACAAAATTCCAGAGACTGTTCTTTATCCCTTTCAGTACTAGAATTCCTACAGGAGGGTTATCAGAAAGGCCTCAGCACCAGCACACTGAAGGTTCAGACAGCAGCTATTAGTGTTTTTCTGGAGAGACGTTTGGCTGAAGAAGAATTCTTCATACGATTCTTTCAGGCACTTAAAAGAATCAGGCCACTGGTTCAGTCAAGAATGCCATCCTGGGACCTAAACACCGTACTACAGGCCTTATGTAACAGCCCCTTTGAACCTCTGGAGGAGATCTCAGATAAATGTTTAACCATCAAGACGGCTTTTCTTGTAGCAATTACGTCGGCCAGGAGAGTTTGTGAATTACAGGCCCTGTCCATGAGAGAACCTTATTGCATTATCTCTGGAGATCGTATCACATTACGGTTGGACACCTCTTTCCTCCCTAAAGTTGTTTCTAAGTTTCATCGTTCTCAAGAAATATTCTTACCTTCTTTCTGTAACAACCCGACCAATGAAAAGGAGAAGAAACTTCACTGTCTGGATGTAAGAAGGACGGTTTTAGGCTACTTAGATCGTTCCAAACAATGGAGGAAATCGGATGCCTTGTTTGTTCTCTTCGGAGGAAGATTCAAAGGCAAACAAGCATCGAAGTCGACTATAGCCAGATGGATAAGGCAGACCATTGCGTTGGCTTATTCCCAACAAGGAAAGTTATTACCATCATCCATAAAGGCTCATTCAACTAGAGCGGTGTCAGCCTCTTGGGCAGAGAAGGCGGGAGCCTCCATCGAACAGATCTGTAGAGCGGCCACGTGGTCCAGCCAAAATACGTTTGTCAGACATTACAGATTAGACATTGCAGCTAGTTCAGACCTGTCATTCGGCAGGAAAGTGTTGCAGGCAGTTGTCCCCCCCCTAATTAACTTATCTTGTTTTTCGTCTCATGGGTGCTGTCCGAGGACGTTCCTGGGAAAGACTATAGTTACTTACGGTAATGTCTTTTCCGGAAGTCCGAAGGACAGCACCCTTGCGACCCACCCTTACTAATAAATACGAAGCAGAACTATGTGTGGTGTGGTCTTTTTTATTACTGACGATTTACTGTGAGTTCCCTATTTATATATGCCTGCCTAATGAATATGCAAATGTCTGTGGTATTTTTAGCTTCCTGTCCATTTGAAGTGGGGAAGGAGACAAGTCTCATGGGTGCTGTCCTTCGGACTTCCGGAAAAGACATTACCGTAAGTAACTATAGTCTTTGTTTTTTTTTATAGTTTTATATGTTTTATAGTTGGGATTTCTTATTAGGGTCACACTGTAGTCACTTCCTGTCTGAGTCAGGACTGAGTCAGCCACTTGCATACCTGATATTTAACACTTTCAGGCAGAGATAGAAAAAAAGGAACACAGCCTAGTTATTTGTGTGCTTGGCACTGTACATACACATGTCTATCTCATCATGTCACATGTCACTTCTGGTATCCTTTTAAAGAGAACTCAAGGTGATTTTGAAAAATCCTAATAGGACACAGAGGCACATTCTGCATACAATGCCCAGTCTCTGTGTCCTTACAGTGTCTCCCCAGTCGTGCCCCCCCCCCCCCTCCATGCTCTGCTGTCATCCATTTAAAAAAAGTGCCAGGCTACGACACGCAGATTGTCGCTAGCTGGCTGTTTACCTGAAGGCTGTCTGTCACCACCGCTCCCCCGCCTCCTCTACATCGTGGCTCCCTGCCTGTGTCCCTTCCCTCCCCGCCTCTGTAAGCTTCCTCCAATCAGCTCACGGAGTCAGGGAGGGAAGGGACACAGGTGAGGAGCCGCGCTATAGAGGAGGCGGGGGAGCGGCAGTCACAGACAGCCTTCAAGTTAACAGCCAGCTAGCAACAATCTGCGTGTCGCTAGCCTGACGGGGTTTTTTTATGGACAGCAGAGCCTGGGGGGCCCTGGGGGCACACTGTACTGAGGCTGGGCATTTTATGCAGTATGTGCCTTTGTGTCCTGATAGGATTCTTCAAACCCACCTTGGATTCTCTTTAAACTTGTACTTGTGTGGGTGGAATTAGATTCATTAAAGTGAACCTTCAAACAAAACTTTTTTTTTTTTTTTATTCTGCATAGCAAAGAGTTAAAACGTACAGCGTGCACCATTATTTATGTCCTGCTTTCTGTCCAAGCGTCCAGGTTACCAAGACAAGGAAGGGAGGAAAAATCAAAATAGTAAACCTCAGTAGCACTTCCCCAGAGGAAAAAAAAAACAACAAACTTTGTTATAGTTCCTCTTTTCATATATTTAAAGTTATATGATGTTAACAGGAGTGTCTGATTGCTGGCTTTGATTTATACTGTGTTCCTCTCCAGCCTCATTGTGATATATTAATGACGCCTGGAACGCCTCCTGAAACACCCTTTCCACCTCCTCCGCTTCCACCTGAAGAACCTGAACAACCTCCTAAACCTCCTTTTGCAGATGAAGAGGAAGAAGAGGAAATGCTTCTTCGTGAAGAACTTTTGAAATCTTTGGCTAATAAAAGGGCACCCAAACCTGAGGTAATGTGTCAGAAACTGACTGTAAATTATACATTTTTGATTATAGATAGCCTTTAGAGCAGGAGTGTTGAACTCAATTAAGTAATGGGCCAAAATCTAGAACCCAATGTAAGTCATAGGTTAAAGCAGAATGAAACACAGCATTTCTTCTTTGCTCTAAAAGATTTACAGCATGTTATATACAACCAGCATTTTTTTTTACTAGAACAGCATTCAAAGGGTTACACTCAGGAATCGGAAGTTCCCTGCCAGCAAAGCTGGACGCATCTGAAGTGGAGATAATGTTATCTTGTATTTAATTGTATCAAGTGAGGAATGTAAATAAACACTTCTCTGACACTGCAGGCTCTCCTGAAAACAGTCTGAATCAGAAAGCATTTCTGCTTACGTTAGAAGATGAATAAAGCCGCTATAAATAAAATGCAAAGTTAGCTCTCAGAGCAAAAAAAGTGTACTTTGAGAACGTATAATTTCTAAATGAATAATAGTTATGCACAAAAGCAAATATGGTAACTGTATGGCATATAAAAAGTAGGAATACATTTTTTTTTTTAATTGAATATTATGTCAGGGTTTTATACCGCTTTAACCACTTGCCGACCGCCCACTGCACAGAGGCGGCCGGCAAGTGGATCCCGCAAGTACCGCCGCATGCACAGAGGTGGCGGTCCTTGTAGGGGCATGGGCGGCGCGATCGCGTCATTCGTGACCCGATCGGCCACCGGCGACTGGCTCCGCCCCCCTCACGCTGTAACCCGCCGGCCTTTCGGAAGCGCCGGCGGGTTACTAGCACCCGGATCGCCGCATACGAAGTGTATAATACACTTTGTAATGTATAGAAACCGTATTATACAGGCTGCCTCCTGCCCTGGTGGTCCCAGTGTCCGAGGGACCACCAGGGCAGGCTGCAGCCACCCTAGTCTGCACCCAAGCACCCTGATTTCCCCCCCCTGCCCCCTGATCACCTACAGCACCCCTCAGACCACCCCCATCCCTGCCGAGACCACTGTTTGCACCCAATCACCCCCCTAATCACCCATCAATCACTCTCTGTCACTATCTGTCAACGCTATTTTTTTTTTAAGCCCTAAACTGCCCCCTACTCCCTCCTGATAACCCCCCACCCCTCAGATTCTCCCCAGACCCCCCCCCCTGTGTACTGTATGCATCTATCCCCCTGATCACCTGTCAATCACCCATCAAATCAGCCCCTAACCTGCCCCTTACGGGCAATCTGATCACCCACCCACACCAATAGCTCGCCCGCAGATCCGACGTCAGATCACCTCCCAAGTGCAGTGTTTACATCTGTTCTCTACCCTAAACACCCACTAATTACCCATCAATCACCCCCTGTCACTGCTACCTATCAGATTAGACACCTATCTGCCCCTAGGGCACTCAATCACCCGCCCACACCCTTAGAACGCTCTCAGACCCCAGCCCTGATCACCTCGCCAGTGCATTGCTTGCATCTATTCCCCCCTCTAATCACACCTTGAGACACCCATCAATCACCTCCTGTCACCCCCTAGCACACCTACCCATCAGATCAGGCCCTAATTTGCCCCGTGTGGGCTCCTGATCACTCGGCCAAACCCTCAGATCCCCCTCAGACCCCCTTCCGATCACCTCCCCAGTGCATTGATTGCATCTATTTTCCCCTCTAACCACCCCCTGAGACACCCATCAATCACCACCTGTCACCCACCTAGCACTCCTATCCATCAGATCAGGCCCAATACAACCTGTCATCTAAAAGGCCACTCTGCTTATGACCGGTTCCACAAAATTTTCCCCCTCATAGACCACCTGTCATCAAAATTTGCAGATGCTTATACCCCTGAACAGTCATTTTGAGACATTTGGTTTCCAGACTACTCACGGTTTTGGGCCCGTAAAATGCCAGGGCGGTATAGGAACCCCACAAGTGACCCCATTTTAGAGACACCCCAAGGTATTCTGTTAGGTGTATGACAAGTTCATAGAATTTATTTTTTGTCAAGTTAGCGGAAATTGATTTTTATTGTTTTTTTCACAAAGTGTCATTTTTCACTAACTTGTGACAAAAAATAAAATCTTCTATGAACTCGCCATATACCTAACGGAATAGCTTGGGGTGTCTACTTTCTAAAATGGGGTCACTTGTGGGGTTCCTATACCCTGGCATTTTAGGGGCCCTAAACCGTGAGGAGTAGTCTAGAAAACAAATGCCTCAAAATGACCCGTGAATAGGACGTTGGGCCCCTTAGCGCACCTAGGCTGCAAAAAAGTGTCACACGTGGTACCGCCGTACTCGGGAGAAGTAGTATAATGTGTTTTGGGGTGTATTTTTACACATACCCATGCTGGGTGGGAGAAATCTCTCTGTAAATGGACAATTGTGTGTAAAAAAAAAAAAACAACATTTGTCATTTACAGAGATATTTCTCCCACCCAACATGGGTATGTGTAAAAATACACCCCAAAACACATTATACTACTTCTCCTGAGTACGTCGGTACCACATGTGACACTTTTTTACACCCTAAGTACGCTAAGGGGCCCAAAGTCCAATGAGTACCTTTAGGATTTCACAGGTCATTTTGCGACATTTGGTTTCAAGACTACTCCTCACGGTTTAGGGCCCCTAAAATGCTAGGGCAGTATAGGAACCCCACAATTGACACCATTCTAGAAAGAAGACACCCAAAGGTATTCCGTTAGGAGTATGGCGAGTTCATAGATTTTATTTTTTGTCACAAGTTAGCGGAAAATGACACTTTGTGAAAAAAACTATTAAAATCAATTTCCGCTAACTTGTGACAAAAAAAATAAAATCTTTTATGAACTCGCCATACTCCTAACGGAATACCTTGGGGTGTCTTCTTTCTAAAATGGGGTCATTAGTGGGGTTCCTATACTACCCTGGCATTTTAGGGGCCCTAAACCGTGAGGAGTAGTCTTGAAACAAAAATGACCTGTGAAATCCTAAAGGTACTCATTGGACTTTGGGCCCCTTAGCGCAGTTAGGGTACAAAGTGCCACACATGATATCGCCGTACTCAGGAGAAGTAGTATAATGTGTTTTGGGGTGTATTTTTACACATACCCATGCTGAGTGGGAGAAATATCTCTGTAAATGGACAATTGTGTGTATAAAAAAAAATCAAACAATTGTCATTTACAAAGATATTTCTCCCACCCAGCATGGGTATGTGTAAAAATACACCTCAAAACATATTATACTACTTCTCCTGAGTACAGCAATACCACATGTGTGGCACTTTTTTGCAGCCTAACTGTGCTAAGGGGCCCAAAGTCCAATGAGCACCTTTAGGCTTTACAGGGGTGCTTAAAATTTTAGCACCCCCCAAAATGTCAGGACAGTAAACACCCCATAAATGACCCCATTTTGGAAAGTAGACACTTCAAGGTATTCAGAGAGGAGCATAGTGAGTCCGTGGCAGATTTCATTTTTTTTTTTTTTTTTTTTTTGTCGCAAGTTAGAAGAAATGGAAACTTTTTGACAAAAAAAAGTGTCATTTTCCGCTTACTTGTGACAAAAAATATCTTTTATGAACTCACTATGCCTTTCAGTGAATACTTTGGGATGTCTTCTTTCCAAAATGGGGTCATTTGGGGGGTATTTATACTATCCTGGAATTCTAGCCCCTCATGAAACATGTCAGGTGGTCAGAAAAGTCAGAGATGCTGGAAAATGGGAAAATTCACTTTTTGCACCATTGTTAGTAAACGCTATAACTTTTACCCAAACCAATAAATATACGCTGAATGGGTTTTTTTAATCAAAAACATGTTTGTCCACATTTTTCGCGCTGCATGTATACAGAAATTTTACTTTATTTGAAAAATGTCAGCACAGAAAGTTAAAATCATTTTTTTGCCAAAATTCATGTCTTTTTTGATGAATATAATAAGTAAAAATCGCAGCAGCAATCAAATAGCACCAAAAGAAAGCTTTATTAGTGACAAGAAAAGGAGCCAAAATTCATTTAGGTGGTAGGTTGTATGAGCGAGCAATAAACCGTGAAAGCTGCAGTGGTCTGAATGGAAAAAAAGTGCCTGGTCCTTAACCAGTTCGGCCTATCTGGACGAGCTTCCTCGTCCAGATAGGCACTGCTGCTGCCGCCGGCTGGTGCGCGCGATCGGGTGCGCTCCTGCTGCCCGCCGCTAGCCCCCCGATCAGTGAATGGGAATATAATTCCCATTCACCGATCTAACTTCCCTGCAGAAATAACGACGCTTTCTCTCCAGAGAGCGCTGTATTTCTGCCTGCAGGAAACTTCTCCCCAGCATTTTAGTTACTGGCTGCGAGATCGTTCGCATCCAGGACTTTTTTCACTGTGGCCATCTTGTGGCCAAATAGTAAACTGCACCCACATACATTTTTAATAAAAAAAAATATATTTTACATTTAAAATTAGCAGTTTCCCTCCCACACACACTTTTTTTTTTATAAAAAAAAAAAAATTAACAATAAAATTAAAAAAAAAAAAAAACCATAAATAGTTACCTAAGGGTCTGAACTTTTTAAATATGCATGTCAAGAGAATGTTATTATATTATTTAAAATTATAAACTTATAAATAGTGATGGACGCAAATTGAAAAAATGCACCTTTATTTCTAAATGAAATATCGGCACCATAAATTGTGATAGGGACATCGTTTAAACGGTGTAATAACCGGGACAGATGGGCAAATAAAATACATGAGTTTTAATTACGGTAGCGTATATTAATTTCAAACTATAATGGCCAAAAACTGAGAAATAATGAATTGTTTTCATTTCTTTCTTAATCTTCCTGTTAAAATAGATTTAGAAAAAAGTAATTCTTAGCAAAATGTACTACCCAAAGAAAGCCTAATTAGTGGCGGAAAAAACAAGATATAGATCAATTCATTGTGATAAGTAGCAATAAAGTTATAGGCGAATGAATGGGAGGTGAACGTTGCTCGGATGCATGAGATTTTCGGACTGCGGTGCTGAACCGGATAAGGGGGGTAAAGCCCACGGTCCTCAAGTGGTTAAAGTGTTTATGAAGATTTAATTTTTATGGAGCCTGCTGCTCTTCTCCTTTCTACATAGCAGTGCACAGGAGCAGTGTAATATTTACATGCTCCAGCACTGTTGGGTCTCCTTTGTTCTGACTGCCACATGCTCTTTGCTGTATACCTCTGGCTTCCAATGCATATCACATGGTCAGGAGGAAAAGAAGAGAGCCAAAGCTGCTCTGAAGCAGGAAGATATTACACTGCTACCTTGTGCTATTCTGCAACGTAGGTAGAGGGTCCTGGAGAAAGAATAGGCTGTGTGTGTGTCTAGTTTTACCAGCCACAACAGAAGGGGGGGGGAGGGTTAGATCCCAGGAGGGAGCACCATGCAAGTTTTGCTGGAGAGCACTGTGGCTTGCTGCTGCTGCACTCCTGCTCAAGCTGGCAATGTTATAATCAGACACTGTCTCCAGTGTGCTCCTTTGAATGGGATGGCAGTGAGCTGTCATTCTTTTACTGCTTAGTCATACACATTTGAGGGTCTCAGAGGGCCACACAAAATGGCAATGGCTACAGGCAGTACAGAGGGAAAAGCCGTTTTTTGGTTTGTTTTTCTGACTGGGATACCAGACTGTAATTTCCATTTAAGCATTGTAGCATTTTGCCATCTTCCAGGAACCCATTGACAGTCAACCACCATCTCCGCCTTCTGTCAACAATGTTATGCCGGTACCAAGGATTACATTAACATCAGGCAGCATGAACACTGTCACACATCGCAAGAACAATACACAGATAGTCCGAGTCCTGAGACCTATTCGACGTGTAATAAAGGTAATGTGTGAATGTCATCTTAGACTTCTTCTCTTACTCTATTTTGTGCATGGAGAACACAGGTGATAAATTGGAACTGCAGCCAATTATAAGCAATTTAAACTGAATTAGACATAATGTTTGTGTTTAAAAGTTCAGTATGGAATATTCATTTTTGCAATGGTTATTTTCTGTTCTGCAGCTTCCAAAGCACAAGTCAGTAGTAGTAACACTGAATGCTTCTGACTCTGATGAATCAGACCCAGAGCCATCTAGTCCAGGTCTCAGTGTTTTTGGAGGACTGGAATTTATGATCAAAGAAGCCAGAAGAACTGCAGAGGTGAGAATATCTATGTGAAGATATGTTCTATCAAAAATGTTCATTTTCCACTGTACTCCATGTGCTGCATTTTGTGACCTGCAAACCGCTAGATGGATATATGGTTCTGCACACTCGAAGTATGTTATCCTAGTTTTATTCCATCAGTCTGTCATAATACACAGACTATTGTTTTGGTTATGTGCAGATCCCATTTGCAATACAATGTAACGAGATTGTGATTACTCCACTGTTCCATTGCGTTGACAAAGGAAATCTGTGCATCCCCCAAATGAACGCATGTGTTTGACAGGTTGATGGAATAAAATTTGAATAGTTTTTTTTGTTTTGTTTTTTTGCACAAACCACTGATATTCATTTGGATTTCACTGAGGTGTACCAGCCCTGGAGGTGATCACACCTGAATGACAAGAGGAGAGCAACAATTTGGATTGTTGCGGTACAGGACTGGAGTTCCGCAAATGACTGGCCTGCTGTGCGCTTGTGCTTAAGTCAGTGCTAGTACCTGAAAATCTCATATCAAACACAGTTATCTTGAAATTTACCTGGGTTCTTTTATTTTTACAAAGGAATTCTTGAACGATGTATGAGAATTAAGCTTAACCACTTAAGCTTTCAGTCGTTTTCACTTTATGCATCCGAGCAATGTTCACCTCCCATTCATTCGCCTATAACTTTTTCACTACTTATCACAATCAACTGATCTATATCTTGTTTTTTCGGCCACTAATTAGGCTTTCTTTGGGGGGTACATTTTGCTAAGAGCTACCTTACTGTAAATGCATTTTGACAGTAAGAATAAGAAAAAAACGGAAAAACATTATTTCTCAGTTTTCGGCCATTATAGTTTTAAAATAATACATGCCTCCATAATTAAAACCCACGTATTGTAATTGCCCATTTGTCACGGTTATTTCACCGTTTAAATTATGTCACTATCACAATGTATGGCGACAATATTTTATTTGGAAATAAAAGAGCATTTTTCCCGTTTTGCATCCATCTCTATTTACAAGCTTATAAAAAAAATATATATAGAAATATTTCATCTTTACATAGATATTTAAATAGTTTAGACCCTTAGGTAAATATTTGTGGTTTTTTTATTGTAATTTTTTTTTTTTTTTCATTAAACATTTTATGTGGGTATTTTTGGGAGGGTGGGAAGTAAATAGTGTTTTATTTAGGGAAAAATTTGTGTAGTGTATTTTTTTTTTACTTTTAGATGTAGTTTTACTCTTTGGCCACAAGATGGCAACCTTGAGTTTGTTTACATGACGTCACTCTAAGCGTACAATGTCATTTAGAGCTGCAATTGACACTGGAAAAGAGAAATTGTCTCTGTGCACCATGGTATGCTGGATGAAAGAAAAAATTGGTTTCAAAGCATCAGTAAAGAGGCTCCAGTGTTTCAAGTGAAGAAAAAAAATACCAGTATTGCATTAGTCAGCAGTACTGTAGTTGAGGTCAATGTAAAAAAATGTAACTTTAAATATTTCTGCTTAAAATCTAGAACTTATAATATGCAATGCAAAAACTACAAGCTAATATGCTACCCTGTGCCACATGAAGTCAAGATGTTCAGCCCGGTGCTGGTTTTATCGAGACCTTCATTGTGCTCAGCAACTTCTGCTTTTAAAGGGCACTATCACAAAAACTAAAAAATTCTAAATACATGCACAGTGGTTTGCAAAAGTATTCGGCCCCCTTGAAGTTTTCCACATTTTGTCATATTACTGCCACAAACATGAATCAATTTTATTGGAATTCCACGTGAAAGGCCAATACAAATTGGTGTACACGTGAGAAGTGGAACGAAAATCATACATGATTCCAAACATTTAAAAAAAAAAAAATAACTGCAAAGTGGGGTGCCCATAATTATTCAGCCCCCTGAGTCAATACTTTGTAGAACCACCTTTTGCTGCAATTACAGCTGCCAGTCTTTTAGGGTATGTCTCTACCAGCTTTGCACATCTAGAGACTGAAATCCTTGCCCATTCTTCTTTGCAAAACAGCTCCAGCTCAGTCAGGTTAGACGGACAGCGTTTGTTAACAGCAGTTTTCAGATCTTGCCACAGATTCTCGATTCGATTTAGATCTGGACTTTGACTGGGCCATTCTAACACATGGATAGGTTTTGTTTTAAACCATTCCATTGTTGTCCTGCTGGAACGGAGCAGTGCTTTTCAGCGCTGCTAGCTTTGGGCGCAGCCAGCGCCGCCATAGACTGTAATGGGAATCGGTCTATAGCGGCGCTCAGTGAGGAAGGTCGGCTCCGTCAGAAGACGGAGCCGAAGTTGTTTAAAAAAACACAATAATTCGGCCTCCAGCAATCGCTGGAAGCCGTATTATTTTATCCCCCCACTATCCATGTCGGCCTGGAGGGGGAATAGTAATTAAAACGCCCCGGACTTGTGCAGAAGCAGGACCAGCCATTTAACAGCTGGATCCTGCGCCCAAGTCTACCAGCGCCGTATTCAAATGTACGCTGCTGGAAGGTGAACCTTCGCCCCAGTCAAGTCTTTTTCAGACTCCAAGAGGTTTTCTTCCAAGATTGCCCTGTATTTGGCTCCATCCTTCTTCCCATCAACTCTGACCAGCTTCCCTGTCCCTGCTGAAGAAAAGCACCCCCAGAGCATGATGCTGCCACCACCATATTTGACAGTGGGGATGGTGTGTTCAGAGTGATGTGCAGTGTTAGGTTTCCGCTACACATAGCGTTTTGCATTTTGGCCAAAAAGTTCCATTTTGGTCTGATCTGACCAGAGCACCTTCTTCCACATGTTTGCTGTGTCCCCCACATGGCTTGCGGCAAACTGCAAACGGGACTTCTTATGCTTTTCTGTTAACGCCTTTCTTCTTCCCACTCTTTCATAAAGGCCAACTTTGTGCAGTGCACGACTAATAGTTGTCCTATGGACAGCGTCTCCCACCTGAGCTGTAGATCTCTGCAGCTCGTCCAGAGTCACCATGGGCCTCTTGACTGCATTTCTGATCAGCGCTCTCCTTGTTCGGCCTGTGAGTTTAGGTGGACGACCTTGTCTTGGTAAGTTACAGTTGTGCCTTACTCGTTCCATTTCTGAATGATCGCTTGAACAGTGCTCCGTGGGATATTCAAGGCTTTGAAAATCTTTTTGTAGCCTAAGCCTGCTTTACATTTCTTAATAACTTTATCCCTGACCTGTCTTGTGTGTTCTTTGGACTTCATGGTGGTGTTGCTCCCAATGTTCTCTTAGACAACCTCTGAGGCCGTCACAGAGCAGCTGTATTTGTACTGACAGATTACACACAGGCGCACTCTATTTAGTAATTAGCACTCATCAGGCAATGTCTATGGGCAACTGCCTGCACTCAGACCAAAGGGGGCTGAATAATTACGCACACCCTACTTTACAGTTATTTTTTTTTTTTTTTTTTTATGTTTGGAATCGTATGATTTCCGTTCCACTTATCACGTCAGTGTTCTCCCCAGAATTATTTTCCAGCCGGGTGGCATGAAATAGTAGCCGGGTGGCAGGAAAAAGTAGCCGGGTGGGGCGAGATGAAAATGCAGGGCAACTCTACTTACAGCATAGGAGGCGGTGAGGAGGTGAGCCGATGACAGCCGGATGGTCACCAAATCTAGCCGGGTGGAGCACCCGGCTAAAAGAGCCTGGGGAGAACACTGCACGTATACACCACTTTGTATTGGTTTTTCACATGGAATTCCAATAAAATTGATTCATGTTTGTGGCAGTAATATGACAAAATGTGGAAAACTTCAAGTGGGCTGAATACTTTTGCAAACCACTGTATTAGGTATACATTTGTCACAAAATAAGATTTACTGTAAAATCTTCTTGTATGCTTTCAGTATGCCCAGGCTGAAAACCAGTAACCTATTAGCTCTTGCAATTTTTGTCTGACAAGCACATCACACCTTCCTATGTTATCCATCTCATAACACCCAAATAATTGATGTAAAAAATAGCCCACAAGGCTTGAGCAGGTAAGCAATGATTTCCTAGCTTCTCTCTTCCTCTGTCTTTGACAGCAGAGGTACTGGGGTTTATAGCCCTGGATGATTATTAACCCTTGCAGTAAGGGAGAAAATGATACAGGCTAGTTCTGTGTAGGCTTGGTTCATACACTTATTTATCTCAATCTTAAATGTCACGGAGTCTTTTAAAGGGACAAGGAAAAACTAAATTCAAAATACATGTACTTTATACACATTTATAAGATGTACATTTCTCCATGGAATATACACTATAAATGCTTTCTAATAGCTGTCACCTACAGTAAGTGTTTTTATTCTGATACTGGCCCCTCATACTAACAAGTTTTGGACAAGTCCATCTTCTCATGGGGGATTTTCAAGGTTTTCATTATTTTTCAAAAGCAAACCTCTGGGTATTTTACAGTTTTATTTATCCCCATTTATCAGGGATTCTAGCTCCCTGATTTTTGTAGCTCACTTGTAAAATATCTGAAGAATTTGTTGGTGTCGATGTCATTCCTGAAGTTTTCCCACTTCATCAATGGACAAAGTTTATAAATCTAATATGAAACGTAAAAAGATTGAGAGGATCTGAGGAAATCCCTGTAAAGAACAAGGCAGAAATCCAGCACTGGATGGCAGTGACCTTAGAGTTCTCAGGTAGCACTACATTAAAAAGACATGATTCTGTAGTTGAAATAACTGCAAGAGCTCAGAAATGCTTTCAGCAAGGGGAGGAATGGTGTGACAGAGTAGAAATCTTTACTATATATTGCCCTGGGCTGCATTCAATATGGCTAAAAAGTCAAATAGGTTGTTCCTTTTAGAAGTCAGTCCTCTTTTTATTAACATTTTAAGTATAAAATATTCAACCTTATTTTGAGTATATAATGCAATATTTGACACAACGTCTTTTTTTGCTGTGTGTATTAACTTGGATTTGTTTTATGTTAGGCATCAAAACCAAAAGGACCTTCTAAATCTGAAAAAGAAAATGATCCTTTAAGAACCCCAGAAGCATTACCAGATGACAGGAAAATGGAATACAGGCTGTTAAGGGAGGAAATTTCTAGGTAACTGTGAGTTGTCTAGCTGAAATGTTGCTACCTTAATTCATTTCTTGATTTAATTTAGAAACCTTTTTTTTATTTACAGTCGAGAAAAGCAGAAGCTTTTAAAGACTGAACCACCAGTAGCAAACCTGTCCCCAACAAATTCTGATATAGAAGTAGATGGTAGCCGTAAACCTATCAAAGATTCAAAAGTGGATGAGGCTGAAACAAAGCATACAAAGCAGAAGTAAGTTTGGGGGAATGCTTAGTTTTGTGTGTTCGTTTCAGTCCAACTTTTTTCACTTCATTTTCGTTTCGGACAGTGTGGAAAGGGGGATAAAAGTTTGGGTTTTTATTTCTGTCTGTGTTCCATGTAGAAGAATTAACCTTGTCTTAGTGCTGGTGCACACTACAAGAGCTTTTCTAAGTGCTAAGTGATTTTACAAAGCTTTTGCTAATGTAATCCTATATGTGTGTTCACACTGGAGCTATGCGGTTTTGTAAAAATCCCCCATAGCATTGCATTAGCAAAAGCTTTTAAAATCTTTAGTGTTTACATTACTTGTAGTGTGTACAGTTTGTTTGCCCTTCATTTCTGGTTTTTACCAGGATTTGTGTAACTCATGAAGGTCCCAAGGACATGAAGTGAGGGAAGCACCTAGTGAGGGCAACAGTAAAAATTCAAAAAGTGGCTCTTAAAGAGAACCCGAGGTTGGTTCTAAGAATGCAATCAGCACACAAAGGCTGGGTCTGCATATACTGCCCAGCCTCTGTTGCTATACTGCTCCCCCCCCCCCCCCCCGTGCTTTGCTTGCCCCCATAAATGAAACGATGAGCTGTCGACATACAGCGTGTCGCAGCCGGGTGTTTACCGCTGCATCTGTCAGTCTCTGCCGCTCCCCCGCCTCCTCCATAGCTCCGGTCCCCGCCCGTGTCCCTTCCCTCCAATCAGCGGGGAGGGAAGGGGCGCAGGAGTATATGCAGACCCAGCCTCTGTATGCTGATTGCATTCTTAGAATCCACCTCGGGTTCTCTTTAATCTTTTTCAGACTATTCAGAACATTTTTTTTCCCTGTCAAGTAGAGCCTGTTAATACCATTAGTGGTACATATTAAATGGTCCATATTATACCTCATATCAGTCACCAGCAGTTGCAGTGGTTTACATGGCTTGGAACCGTTTTGGCCTTAGGTGTTTACATCATTTGTTTTAAATAAAATGCTTGTGCTATGCAACATCTGTTAATGGGTACCTAAAGTAAAATTAGGTATACATTTAAATATACTGTGAGTTGTGCAGGTGAATTGCGGAAGCAGAAATGTGGTGTGAAAATGCATGAAGGTCTTTATATTTTTTATACCTACCATGTTTTACTGTACAGTAGATAAATAATTTCATCTGAGGTTTGGCCTCATGTTAGTGCTGCATTTTATCTCCTTTGTAAGTTGTTGGGTTTTTTGTTTAACTTGTGTTCACACAGAGTCCTCCTGTTTAAAGATGAGTCTTTGCTGAAGAATCTACTGCAGCAGGAGGTAAAGAAAAAGGAATCTATCAAGACGGCAGAGTTGAAAATCACTAAACTCACCGAACAGTTACAAGCTACAGACAAGATTCTGAATGCAAACAGAATTTTCCTTAAGAAATTACAGGAGCAGGTACATTTAAATTCTGATCCATATATAATAATGTTTTATTTTTTTACCTATGGTATTATTTAAAGGTAACCCGTACTGAGTAAAATTATTTAAAATAAACACATGAGGTAACTTCAAATGAACATTACATAGTTACCTTGCCATCAGTCCCTCTCAGAAGCTCACCATTTGCTTTTGACAATGATCCCTTCCAGTTCTGACACTTTGTCAGATCTGAAATATACCAGTTACTGTCAGTTATAGCTGAGTGGACAACTGATGTGCCCGGTAATTTCTATGTTTCCCTATGGCTCAAGTGGGCGATGTTACAGTTTAACAGTGTGCTGACCAGAAACCTGTTATGGCGTAATGGCCATTTTTAAAATGGAGGACGGAGAATTCCATCAATCACAGTGGGCAAACATGATGCTGGAGAGGAAAAAGAGATTGATGAGTAGACTACACGGGAGGTAAGTATGACTTGTGTATGTTTATTTTGACTTTTAATTTTCAGTTCAGGTTTTCTTTAAAGATGCTGCTAACAGCCTAGAGCTGTCAGGCTAATTCAACAGTTTTTTTCAGTAGGTCGGATGGACCTCATGGGCTGACTTTGTTGACTTGCTGGAGCTAAACAGAGTAGCAGCAGCCAGTTCTGCTGAGATGGTCATGAAGCATAATATAGTGCCTTGCAAAAACTATTCACTTTCCCTCAGTTTTTCCGCTTTCTCTAGCTCACATCCTGGAATTATTCCATGGACTGCCAATAAATCCATTATAACAGAATGCCACACCATCATGTACAGACTGCGCAAGGAGGACAGTTTGGCACCATTTTACACTGCATGCCTACCTCTTTAAAGGGAAGGTTCAGGGAGTAGCACAAAAAAAATAAAAATCCAAATCCACTTTCCTGCGGCTTCCTCCAGCCCGTGGCAGGCAGGACGCGCCCTCGGCGCCGTGCCGCAGGCAACCGGTGGTCTCCGGTGGCGCGCCCGACCTGGCCAGGCTGGCTGCCAGGTCGGGCTTCTTCTGCGCTCCAATCTGCGTCTCACTGGTGCGCGCTGACGTCATCGGACGTCCTCCGGGCTATACTGTGCAGGCTCAGTAGTGTGCAGGGCGCGCCACCGGAGACCACCGGGAGCCTGCGGAGCGGCGCCGAGGGCACGTCCTGCCTGCCACGGGCTGGAGGAAGCCCCAGGTAAGTGGATTTGGATTTTTATTTTTTTTGTGCTACTCCCTGAACCTTCCCTTTAAAGGTGTGCAATATTTGATTGTGACAACCAATAATAGACAAACAAAAAACTAGAAAGGAGTATAGAAATGAGTATGCATATTAACCCCCAATCAATACTTAGTAAGCCTGGTTTTGCTGTAATTTCAGCTGTAGGTCTCCTGGGGTATCTCTTAATCAGCTTAGCACGTCTAGCCACTGGGATTTTACCAATATCTTAAAGTTTAACTGTTGTGCATAAAATAAAAAATCAATTTTTATTTTTAACTGGTAAATAAGTAATAAGGATGCTAACCAGGCAATCCAAAAGTTAAAATCACTATTACTTTTCTTGCTGATAAATGATCATTCTGTAGTTTACCTGACTCTTATTTGGTACACACAAAATTTGGTACACAAAAAGGAAGTTGCAGGGCTTGCTGGGTTGTCCTTTTTTGCTTCTCTACTTCCCCCTCAGACACTTTCCCTCCTGTTTTCCCCTCCCACACCTCTGTTCCTCTCTGATTGGCCAATATTTCTCATGCTGGGACAATGCACTTTCTATAGTGAAGGGCGGGCAAATCAGGCACTGGAGAGTAAGGGAGGAAAGTACATCAGGATTGGCTTCAAAATAGCCATAGTTAAAATGGGAAATGCTAAGAAGGATTTTTTTTTTTACTGCAGAAAAATCACTAAAATCAAAAAGTGGACGGTGCAATACACGTTATGCAAGTAGAGCAAGTATTTATATATGTTTTTGTTTTTTTCTGAGATAGTATGGCTGACAGCTCCTCTTTATGTAAAACTTCTCCATTTCTTCCAAGGCAGATGGTTGTGTTTGATGTACAGCAATGTTCACAACATGCCACAGATTCTAGTTTGAATAGAGGTTAGGGCTGTGACAAGGCCATTCCATTTAAATGTTTCCCTTTAAAGAGACTCTGAAGCGAGAATAAATCTCTCTTCAGAGCTTATAGTTAGCGCCCCTGCTAAACCGCCGCTAAACGGGAGTCCCTTCACCCCCCAACCCACCCCCGCAACACTTGGTCGTGGAATTGGTCGCTCCTGGAGGCAGGGCTAACGGCTGCAGCCCTGCCTCCAGTAGCGTCTATCAGCGGCACATCGCCGCCTCTCCCCCGCCCCTCTCAGTGAAGGAAGACTGAGGGGCGGGGGAGATACGCGCTGACAGACGCGCGTGGGGCAGGGCTGCGGCGGTTAGCCCTGCCCCAACCAGGAAGCGCTCCCCCACTGCACCGAGGGGATTTGGGGGTGAAGGGACCCCCGTTTAGCGGCGGTTTAGCAGGGCACACATGCCCCTGCTAACTATGAGCTCTGAAGCGAGATTTATTCTCGCTTCAGACTCTCTTTAAACCACCTCAGTACAGATTTAGCAGTATGTTTAGAGCAGTGTTTCTTAAACCTGTCCTCGTGACTCTCCAACGGTGCATGTTTTGCAGGCAACCTTGCCTATGGGCAGGTGGGACAAATTAGTGTATTAGCTACATGGAATCCACCTAGCTGAGACACTAATTACCCCACCCAAATCATGCACCATTGAGGAAGTCACAAGGACAGGTTTGAGAAACACTGGTTTAGGGTCATTGTGTGCTGGAAGGTAAACTTTCATCCAAGTCTCAAATCGCTACCTGTCTAAACCAGGTTTTCTCAAGATTAATGTTCTGCTTGTGCAGTCTGTGTATTATGGCAACGTGTCTGGTTTGTAGCAGTGCCATTTTCTTAAATTTTTTTGTTGTAATGGAGCTCCATGGGATATTGATAATTTGGCACTTGGAGATTGATGGATTCATTATGAGCAAGGGCCCGTTTCCACTTGTGACGCACGCGTCTGCGAGACACGCGGTGTCACTTCCTGGTGTGCAGATACTGAGACGAATCCCATCACACGGCTATGGTATTTGCAGCCTCCCGCACCATTTTGGATGGTAATGTTGGCCGATTGGCTGGCGCAAGTGATTTGGCTGGCGGCGCCATTATACCCTATGGCAGTTTCCCCACGCGATTTGCCTGCGGGGAAACTCTGCAGAAACCGTGCCAGTAGAAATGGGCCCTAAATGCTGTAACTTCTTTGAAATGTTAATAATTCAATTTTTTTTTCATTACCCACTCCTGATCTATACTTTTTAAAAATACTTTGTCTCCAAACTGTTGGAAGTGGTCCAGGTTCCTAGTTAAAGGGAACCTAAACTGAGAAGGGTATGGATTTTTCCGTTTAAAATAGTACCAATTGCCTGACTTTCCTGCTGATCCTCTGTCTCTAAGGGCCCGTTTCCACTATCGCGGTTTCCGCCGCGATTCCGCAGAGTTTCCCCGCACATGAATCGCACAGGGAAGCTCTGCCATAGGGGATAACTGCGCCGCGGCCGAATCGCTTGCAGGAGTGATTCGGCCGGAACCCCCCGCAGAATTCGCTCGGGAGGCTGCGATTCCCATAGCCGTGCATGGCACGGCTCATGGGATTCGCCTGCGATCCCACCCACCCGCTCAGTGCCGGCAGACGCACGCCGCACTAGTGGAAACGAGCCCTATTGCTTTCAGCCACAGCCCCTCAACAAGCATGCAGATCAGGTGCTCTGACTGAAGTCAGACTGGATTAGCTGCATGCTTGTTTCAGGTCTGTGATTCAGCTACTAATGCACCATAGAGATAGGATAGAGTAGGATAGCTAAGCAACTGGTATTGTTTAAAAGGAAACATCCATGTTACTCTCCGTTTAGGTTCCCTTTAAAGAGAATCTGTACTCCCAAATTCTTACAATAAAAATCATACCGTTCTATTCATTATGTTGTTCTGGGCCCCTCTTTGCCGTTTCCGCAGCTCCCGCCACGATCCTGGTATTTAATCGCCAGTTTTAGGCAGTGATTACAAACAAAAAACATGGCTGCTAACCAGGAAGTGAAGTTTGTGTACAGACACACTCTCTCTCTTTCTCTCTCTCTCTTTCTCTCTCTCTCTCTCTCTCTCTCTCTCATATTTGTGTGTATAGGCAGCTGTGACAAGCAGCTCCCTTCCCCCTCAGAGCCATTCTGTCAGTGAGGAGTAAACAGCACACAGCCTGCAGGGGGGCATGCATAACTTCTCCCTATCACAGCAGAGGCAGCACATTCCTCCCTGGCTTGACAAAAAAAAGATTAGATATATTACAGAGACAGTGCAACTAGAAAAGGCTGCAGTAAGCCAGAGCAAATTAGAACAGGTATAGGTACTTGTAGGATAGAAGAAATAATGCTAAAAATGTTGTTGGTCTCTTTAACCACTTTGCATCCAGACCTTTTTTCCCACTTATTGACCAGATCAGTTTTGACAGTCTAACTATGTCCTTATTTAATCAGAAATAACTTTATCCCTACTTACGACACAGAAATGAAATATATATTGTTTTTTTCAAGACAAACTAGGCTTTCATTGTATGCCATTTTTTCCCTTGAACAATTTTGTTTTCTATGAATTTTAATGGGAAAACAAAGAAAGAAATAGGAAAAACATTTTTCTCAGTTTTACCAATGCCAGTGTAAAAATAAAGTGCTACTGTAGATTAAAAAAAAACACAAATTTTGTTTGGCTATTCTTACTGCTTATCACAAAACTTAGATTATGTTCCGGTCACAATTTATAGTGAAGATATTTGATTCTGAAATAATGCTAGAGAGTGTATTTTTCACTATGAAATGAGAAAATAAGGGCTTGTTTCCACTGTAGCGGTGCGGAATCGCCTGGATTCCACCGCTGAAGAAATCGCATGCGGCTGCGTTTCAGCATGCAGATTTACCCGCGATTTCGCATGCGCATGCGAATTTAACCATGTCACTGCCTGTGTTAAGTTCCATTGGCTTTAATGCGAAATCACGGGGAAATCCGCATGACAAAGCCGCATGCGATTTCCCTATTGAATACATTAGCGGCGATTCGCCCGCAACCCTGTCGTGCAGATTTTCCCCGCACCGAAAACGCCGCCGCACACGTGGAAACAGCCCCATCCACTAACATTAAGTATGCGAATCCGCATGCAGTGCCCGCATGCGGATTCGCTATAGTGGAAACGAGCCCTAAGTGTTTTTAATTGTAAACATCAATCTCATTAGCTCAGGAAACCTATATTCACATTCACCAGGGCCATGTAGGTTTTGAGTTTTTTTTCCTCACTAAATAATAAAAACCATCATTTAAAACTGCATTTTGTGTTCAATTATGTTATCTTTGACTAATAGTTAACGGTTTTTGATGAGCAGAAACATTTAAGTGTGACAAACATGCAAAAGAATAAGAAATCAGGAAGGGGGCAAATAGTTTTTCACACCACTGTATATCTACTGACTTGTGGCTTAGATGAAGTCACAGAGGACGTATATCCTACTGACTTGTGGTTAAGGTTCTTTCCAGGTTCGTTGGCTGTATAGCGTCATGTGACACATAATCGGGCACAATAAAAAAAAATTGTGTGTATGTATATAGTACTTGCCACCATATAAGATGTATGTATAAGACAGGGAGAAAATGTCCAGTGTCTTCAGCAATTGCAGGGAATCCCGACTTAAAGGGGCACTATGGCGAAAAATGTTAAAATTTAAATTATGTGCAAACATAATCAAATAAGAAGCATGTTTTTTTCCGGAGTAAAATGAGCCATAAATTACTTTTCTCCTATGTTGCTGTCACTTAGAGTAGGCAGTAGAAATCTGACAGAAACTACAGGTTTTGGACTAGTCCATCTCTTCATAGGGGATTCTCAGCAAGGATTTTATCCTTTATAAAGATATTCCCTAAAAAGGATTTAAACAATGATGCTGGCCAGCTTCCCTGCTAGCTACAGATTTTTTTTGGAAGTTGGACAGAGCAACTGCCATTCACTAAGTGCTTTTGAAAATAAATAAATCCCTGAGAATCCCCTATGAAGAGATGGACCAGTCCAAAACCTGTCGCTTCTGTCAGATTTCTACTGCCTACTCTAAGTGACAGCAACATAGGAGAAAAGTAAATTATTGCTCATTTTACTCTGGAAAAAAACTTATTTGTATGTTTGCACATATTTTAAATTTAAATTATTTTTTTTTAGTCGTAGTGCCCTTTTAAGAACACCTGCTGACTAGAACCGCCGCCACGTCGGGGATTCCCTGTATGTGTGTCCAGTGTTTCCGCTCTGCTTCCACTTCTTTCCCTCTGTGTCCGCTCCTCCCCATGCGCATTCCCCTACGTCCGCCCCAGCCCCCTCCCTCCTGTGTCTCCGCTCCCCTTGTGTACATGCACTGCAGTGTAGGCAGCGTGTCTTGCCTAATCCACCATGCCTGCGGTGATCGCCTCCGCACTTCTCCCCCTGGTGACCGCCTTATGTTGATCAAATTCATCATGATGCGTCAGCTTAAACCAGTTACTAAATAGAGTGCACCTGTGTGTAATCTGTCAGTACAAATACAGCTGCTCTGTGACGGCCTCAGAGGTTGTCTAAGAGAATATTGGGAGCAACAACACCATGAAGTCCAAAGAACACACAAGACAGGTCAGGGATCAAGTTATTGAGAAATTTAAAGCAGGCTTAGGCTACAAAAAGATTTCCAAAGCCTTGGACATCCCACGGAGCACTGTTCAAGTGATCAGAAATGGAAGGAGTATGGCACAACTGTAAACCTACCAAGACAAGGCCATCCACCTAAACTCACAAGCCGAACAAGGAGAGCGCTGATCAGAAATGCAGTCAAGAGGCCCATAGTGACTCTGGACGAGCTGCAGAGATCTACAGCTCAGGTGGGAGACTCTGTCCATAGGACAACTATTAGTCATGCCCTGCACAAAGTTGGCCTTTATGGAAGAGTGGCAAGAAGAAAGGCATTAACAGAAAGCATAAGAATAAGTTTGCAGTTTGCCACAAGCCATGTGGGGGACACAGCAACCATGTGGAAGAAGGTGCTCTGGTCAGATGAGAACAAAATGGAACTTTTTGGGCAAAATGCAAAACGCTATGTGTGGCGGAAAACGAACACTGCACATCACTCTAAACACACCATCCCCACTGTCAAATATGGTGGTGGCAGCATCGTGCTCGGGGGATGCATCTCTTCAGCAGGGACAGGGAAGCTGGTCAGAGTTGATGGGAAGATGGATGGAGCCAAATACAAGGCAAACTTGGAAGAAAACCTCTTGGAGACTGCAAAAGACTTGAGACTTGGGCGGAGGTTCACCTTCCAGCAGGACAATGACCCTAAACATAAAGCCAGGGCAACAATGGAATGGTTTAAAACAAAATATATCTATGTGTTAGATCTGTTAGATCTATCTGGCCCAGTCAAAGTCCAGATCTAAATCCAACCGAGAATCTTTGGCAAGATCTGAAAACTGCTGTTAACAAACGCTGTCCATCTAATCTGACTGAGCTGGAGCTGTTTTGCAAAGAAGAATGGGCAAGGATTTCAGTCTCTAGATGTGCAAAGCTGGTAGAGACATACCCTAAAAGACTGGCAGCTGTAATTGCAGCAAAAGGTGGTTCTACAAAGTATTGACTCAGGGGGCCGAATAATTACGCACACCCCACTTTGCAGTTATTTATTTGTAAAAAAAATGTTTGGAATGATGTATGATTTCCGTTCCACTTCTCACCTGTACACCACTTTGTGTTGGTCTTTCACGTGGATTTCCAATAAAATTGATCCATGTTTGTGGCAGTAATGTGACAAAATGTGGAAAACGTATTTCTCTCACTCCCAGGTCTGTGATGAAATGTATGGCTGATGCATTACTTGTATTTTTGATTTTCTGTTTCAGATTGCTAAAGTACAGGTCAGAGTTCAAGAGAAAAGAAGTCTTGCTCTGAAATATGGGGAAGAACTTGCACGGGCAAAAGCACTGGCCAGTCAGGGGAAACGGAAACTGGAGCCTAGCAGTGCTGGGGTAAGATAAAGCACAATAATACAGCTGATGTATGACTGCCATGATTTATCAAAAATGACGTGACCTGCATGTAAATAAATCTGAAATATGCTGGGAAATTATGTACAGAGAACTTGGAAAATGTAATGGGTAATGATCTATGAAAGACTTTTTTTATGAAGGTCATTGCGGTGCATTCCACTGTATTATAGTAGAACGTGAAGCTCCACAAAAGACATACAATAAGATTTCACATCTTTCTGCTTGGTTGATTCTGTGATTTCATTTCTTCTGTAACAGAAATGGAAGCCTGTCCTTGACCAGTCTCTGCATATTTTAGTACTTTAAAGAGACTCTATATCCCGGGAGAGAGAGAAGGTCCCTGGTGGCACTTGCCTCGGGGGGGGGGGGGGGAGAGAGATATGAAGCCTTTTGATCCGATTGAGGCTTCCCCCGTCGTCCTCCTTCCAACAGTAGCGCCGAACCGAGAGCCGCTGCTATGCCGGAGCAGGTAGATATTGCATTATTTACCCGCTCCGGCACAGCAGCGGCTCTCTGTTCGGATCAGACGAACATAGCTGATCCCAGTTGGGTCCGCTATACTGCGCAGACGTCTTGCGCCTGCACAGTAGAACGGATCCGGCTGGGATCGGCTAATTCCGCCTGACTGAGAGCCGCTACTGCGCTGGAGCTGCAAAGGTAAATATTTACATAGCCAATGTTCGGAGCAGCCCAGCGACACCACTGTGGGATGGAGGACGGCGGGGGGAAGCCTCAATCGGATCCAGAGGCTTCCCTCTCCTGAGGTAAGTACCCCCAATGGCCCTTTATTTCTATACAGGTTTTCTTTAAATAAAAAGTAAAAATACATGAAAGCATCTTTAGCTGTTTTCTAATATCCAGTTTCCTTCTGTAAGGTGGGAGTAGGACAATTTTCTGCCCAATGGATAATTTCTCTTTTCTTATAAGTTTTTCAGTCCTGCCATACTTTTATAACCTTTACATTTTTACAGGCGAGTGGTGTGTAGTATGTTTTATTTTTTTTTCTTAGAATTTCAAATTTAGCAAATTGTACAATCTGATTATACTATGAGTAGGCTTCCCTAAAAAAGAAAAATGCAATCAAGTTGATTAGAAAAATCTGTTCTTTTCAGTGAACTTGTTTTAGCTGCCTCATGTGCTGAGTAATATAACACACAGGCATCTCGATGTGTCTGCAAAAACACAATTGTTTATCTTGCCAGCTTATTTTCACTTCAGGTCCACTTTTATATCTCAATGCCCTTGCCACCCTCCCCCCAGCCCATACTATTGTAGGAAAAGGGAAAGTGAATGAGTTTTATGCCTCCCTATTAGGCTGTCTGTTTGCCATAAGACTATACTTTATACATGCTGACTAATAATATAAGTTCACGTATTTATGGGTTCAGAGTGATCCTCTTTAGACTCTGCCCCTTCAGGTTCCTGGCATTAGTTCTAGCACAACTATGATTGATATCTTAACTAGCCAGTTTGGAGATGGGAATGGTGGAGCTTGACTTTTATTCTTGAAGACCATTCATATTACATGGGCATGAGCTTGCAAAGCACCAAGTGAAAAGATCCACTTCCTGTTATTTTGTGCTCCCGCACAGCAGCCAGAGACACGAGCATTCTGAGCATGCATAATAAGGGGCTGCTCATGCACTTTGGTCACCCTCGAAACAGTAAATAGACATTTATTAATGACCGATTTGCACATTCTTTATAGAATTAAAGCTTGATTTAATGTTTGTTTTATATCATTCATGATTTTTATTTTGATATTTTAGGTTAATAAAATGTTTAAAGCAGATCCCAGCTTGATGGACAGCCCCAG